>NC_137888.1:201703549-201874788 GCF_963455335.1 Martes martes | reverse complement strand
AGACAGAGGGTCAGAAGGAATATTGGAGCAAATTATAGTGGAGAACTTTCTTAATCTGGGGGGAAGGAAGCAGGCATTCAAGTCCAGGAGGCACAGAGAAGCCCTCAAAATCAACAAAAATAGGTCAAAACCATGATGTAAAAGGGGAAACTTGCAAATCTCAGAGACAAAGAGAAAAATCCTGAAAGCAGCTCAGGGACAAGAGGTCCGTAACCTACAAGGGTAGAAACATTAGATCCACAATAGATGTATCCACAGAAACCTGGCAGGCAAGAAAGTACTGGCATGATATATTCAGGATGTAAATGAAAAATATGTGGCCAAGAATACTTTATCCAGCAAGGATGTCATTCAAAATAGGAGAGATAAAAAGCTTCCAAGACAAACAGAAAGTAAAAGAATTTGTGATCACTAAACCAACCATGCAAGAATATTAAAGGGGATCCTTTAAGCGAAGAGAGAGCCCTAAAGTAACATAGACCAGAAAGGAACAGAGATAATATACAGTAACAGTGATTTTACAGGTAACACAATGACACTAAATTCATATCTTTCAATAGTTACTCTGAATTTAAATGGGCTAAATGTCCCAATCAAAAACACAGAGTGTTAGATTGGATAAAAAAGCAAGACCCATTGATATGATGTCGGCAAGAGACTCATTTTAGACCTCAAAACATCTCCAGATTAAACGTGAGGGGGTAGAAAACCATTTATCATGCTAATGGACATCAAAAGGAAGCTGGGGTAGCAATCCTTATATCAGACAAATTAGGTTTAAACCAAAGACTGTAATAAAAGATGAGGAAGAACATTGTAGCATAATAAAGTGTCTATCCAACAAGAAGATCTAACAGTTGTAAATATTTATGCCCCTAACATGGGAGCAGCCAATTACATAAACCAATTAATAACAAAATTGAAGAAACACATTGATAATAATAAAATAATACTAGGGAACTTTAGCACCTCACTCACTACAATAGATAGATCATCTAAGCAGAAGATCAACAAGAAAACAAGGGCTTTGAATGACACACTGGACCAGAGGGACTTCATAGATACATTCAGGGCTTTGCATCCTAAAGCAACAGAAAACACATTCTTCTTGAGTGCACATGGAATATGCTCCAGAATAGATCACATACTGGGTCACAAATCAGGTCTCAACTGGTACCAAAAGATTGGGATCATTCCCTGCATATTTTCAGACCACAATGCTTTGAAACTGGAGCTCAATCACAGGAGGAAATTTGAAAGAACTCAAACAAATGGAGGCTAAAGAGCATCCTACTAAAGAATGAATGGATCAACCAGGAAATTAAAGAAGAATTTGAAAAATTCATGGAGACAAATGAAAACGAAAACACAACCATTCAAAACTTTGGGAGGCAGCATGGGTGGTCCTAAGAGGGAAGTCTATAGCACTACAAGCCTTTCTCAAGAAACAAGAAAGTTCTCAAATACACAATCTAACCTTACATCTAGGGGAGCTAGGGAAAGAACAGCAAATAAAGCCTAAACCCAGCAGAAGAAGATAATTTAAAAAGACTAGAGAAGAAATCAATGAAATAGAAACAAAAGGAACAGTAGAACAGATGAACAAAACTAGGAGCTGGTTCTTTGAAAGAATTAATAAGATTGATGAACCCCTGGACAGACTTATCAAAAAGAAAAGAGAAAGAACCTGAATAAATAAATCATGAGTGAAAGAGGAGAGATCATGGCCAACACCAAGGAAATACAGACAATTATAAGGACATATTATGAGCAACTATATGACAACAAATTAAGCAATCTGGAAGAAATAAGTGCATTCCTGGAAAAGTATAAACTACCAAAACTGAAACAGGAAGAAATAGAAAACCTGAATAGGCCCATAACCAGCAAGGAAATTGAAGCAGTAATAAAAAATCTCCCAACCAACAAGAGTCTGGGGCTGGGTGTCTTCCCAGGGGAATTCTGCCAAACATTTAAAGAAGAATTAATACCTATTCTTCTGAAGCTGTTTCAGAAAATACAAATGGAAGGAAAACTTCCAAACTCTTTCTATGAGGCCAGCATTATCTTGACCCCAAAACCAGACAAAGACCCCAGGAAAATTACAGACCAATATCCCTGATGAACATGGATGCAAAAATTCTCACCAAGATATTAGCCAATAGGATCCAACAATACTTTAAAAGCATCATTCACCATGACCAAGTGGGATTTATTCCTGGGTTGCAAGGGTGGTTCAGCATCCACAAATCAATCAGTGTGATACACTACATAAATAAAAGAAAAGGTAAGAACCACATAATCCTCTCAACAGATGCAAAAAAAATAAATAAATAAAGACAAACTATAGCATCCTTTCTTGATTAAAACTCTTCACAGTGTAGGGATAGAGGGAACATACCTCAATATCTACAAGCCATCTATGAAAAACCCACAGTGAATATCATTCTCAATTCCCAAAAAGCTCTTGGCTTTTTCCCTAAGGTCAGAAACACATGAGGGATGTTGACTCTCACCACTGTTGTTCAACATAGTATTAGAAGTCCTAGACTCAGCAGTCAGATAACAAAAAGAAATAAAAGTCATCCAAATTGGCAAAGAAGTCACACTCTCACTCTTTGCAGATGATCTGATACTCTATGTGGAAAACTCAAAGACTCCACCCCAAAACTGCTAGAACTCATACAGGAATTCAGCGAAGTGACAGGAAACAAAATCAATGCACAGAAATCAGTTGCATTTCTATATACTAACAATGAGATGGAAGAAAGAGAAATTAAGGAATTGATCCCATTTACAATTGCACCAAAACCCATAAGCTACTTAGGAATAAACCTAATGAAAGAGGCAAAGAATCTGTACTCAGAAAACTATAGAACATTCATGAAAGAAATTGAAGAAGACACAAAGAGATGGAAAAATTTTTCATGGACTGGAAGAACAAATATTGTTAAAATGTCTATGCTACCTAGAGCAATCTACACATTCAATGCAATCCTTATCAAAATACCATCAACTTTTTCCACAGAACTGAACAAACAATCCTAAAATTTGTATGGAACAAGAAAAGACTCCAAATAGCCAAATGAATATTGAAGAAGAAAACCAAAGCTGATGGCATCACAATCCTGGACTTCAAGCTCTATTACAAAACTGTAATCATCGAGACAGTATGGTACTGGCCACAAAAACAGACACATAGATCAGTGAAACAGAATAGAGAGCCCAGAAATGGATCCTCAACTCTATGGTCAACTAATCTTTGATAAAGCAGGAAATAATATCCAATGGAAAAAAGACAGTGTCTTCAACAAATGGTGTTGGGAAAATTGGACAGCCTCATGCAGAAGAATGAAACTGGACCGTTTCCTTACACCACACACAAAAATAAACTCAAAATGGATGAAAGACCTAAATGTGAGACAGGAATCCATCAAAATCCTGGAGAAGAACACAGGCAGTGACCTCTGTGACCTCGGCCACAGCAAGTTCTTGCTAGACATGTCTCCAAGGCAAGGGAAACAAAAGCAAAATTGAACTATTGGGATTTCATCAAGATAAAAATCTTTTGCACAGCAAAAAAGAAACAGCTGACAAAACCAAAAGACAAATTACAGAATGGGAGAAGATATTTGCAAATGTCTTATCAGATAAATGGCTAGTATCCAAACTCTATAAAGAACTTATCAAATGCAACACCCCCAAAACAAAAAATCCAGTCGGGAAATGGGCAGAAGACACAAACAGACGTTTCTCTGAAGAAGACATCCAAATGGCCAACAGACAATGAAAAAATGCTAAACATCACTTGGCATCAGGAAAATACAAATAAAACCACAATGAGATACTACCTCAAACCAGTCAGAATGGCTAAAATTAACCATTCAGGAAACAACAGATGTTGGTGAGGATGTGGAGAAAGGGGAACCCTCCTACACTGTTGGTGGGAATGCAAACTGGTGCAGCCACTCTGGAAAACAGCGTGGAGGTTCCTCAAAAAGTTGAAAATAGAGCTACCTTATGGCCCAGCAATTGCACTACTGGGTATTTACCACAAAGATACAAAAGTAGTGATCTGAAGGGGCACATGCACCCCAATGTTTATAGCAGCAATGTCCACAATAGCCAAACTATGGAAAGAGCCCAGATGATGTCCATCAACAGATGAAAGGATAAAGAAGACATGGTGTACACACACACACACACACACACACACTGGAATATTACTTAGCCATCAAAGAAACTTACCATTTGCAATGATTTGGATGGAACTAGAGGGTATTATGCTAAGTGAAATCAGTCAATCAGAGAAACATAATTATCATATGATCTCACTCATATGTAGAATTTAAGAAACAAAACATAGGATCATAGGGAAAGAGAGGACAAAATAAAACAAGATGAAATCAGAGAGGGAGACAAACCATAAGAGACTCTTAATCATAGGAAACAAACTGAGGTTTGCTAGATAGGAGGTGGGTGGGGGGATGTGGTAAGTGGGTGATGAGCTTTAAGGAGAGCATGTGGGTTATATAACACTGGGTATTATATAAGACCGATGAATCACTGGCCTCTATCTGAAACTAATAATACATTAATGTTAATTAGCTGAATTTAGATAATTAAAAAAAAGTAACTACTAGAAATTTAAAAATCACACTTGTCTTGTGCATTATATTTTCATTGGACAGCTCTTATCCAGCCCCTCTTGGATGCAGGGACTTGGCACTTAGAAAAGTCTTAACTTTGGGGCCAGCAAGAGGGTCGAAATCCTATAGGCAACATAAATCTTGAATTCTGTTAATTTCCCCTCTTTGCTTTGGCTGCTGGGAAGCTCAGTGCCAATATTGAGATTTTTATCTAGGCATATCTGAATATTCTAAGCTTCCTCTGGATGTATTTATCATTTATATTTTTCTTTTCTTTTGCCTCAATTCCAACAATCAATCATTTTTATTTCTTTTTATTGTACCTAATTTTTTAAAGCCATCTTGAATCCCTTATGGAATAAGGTTTACAGGACAAGGCTGATGCTCTGCCCAGATCCCTCACGTCCCCTTTTACTGGTGTGTACGTGTGTGTGCATGCACGTGGGTGTATGTGCACGTGTGTGTGTGTGTGTGTGTGTGTGTGTGTGTGTGTGTATGTCCCTACCACTATTTCCAGTAGCCAGTCCCTGAGACTCTTTTTTGGACATCCAGTCTTGGGCTATTAGGGGAAGTATTGTCTGAGAACTTACACCCCTCTGGGGTGACCCTGAACCAATGACTTGTGGGGGGTGAGAACGTCCTAGTCTAGCCTAGGTGCCCTTAGGGCAGGCCCAAGGAGGTTCTGAGGCAATCCTTGCATTTTAGCGCCTCCTATGGGACAAAACCGAAACTACCACCCTCCATGGGATTTTGCCTGAGATGGTACCCGGGCAAGGCTCCCCCGGGGGGTGGGGTGGGGTGGGGGGCACATCCTTCATAAATCACTTACATTCTAAGCTCATCTCAACGTCTGCTTGGGAAGCCTGACCCAAGACAGCCAGTGACACATTTTTACATGTTAAAATAAATTTGAAAATATAGCAGGCTCTGTGGGTGTACATAGGAATGTGAGTTGGTTTAAACAGCGACTTAAGTAAAAAATAAAGGCAGGCTCGTTTCCCTTGGCACATCAGCCAGGAGTCGGACTTGAACAGCAGGTGGGATCCTGTAAGTCATGGATGGTCACTTCTGTGGGGGCTGAAACCACGTCTGAGGATGGGGAGTGGGCTTCCCTGTGCCTCCCCGCTGCTCTTCCCAGTACACAGGTGAGGCCAGAGGCCAGAACAGTGGGCACTCAACCCAAATAACTGTGTAGTTTCACCGGATGCATCGGGTCCACACTCCAGGTCCACCGCCCGGCCAAGCAGAAGGAGGAAGCAGAGTGGGGGTGCCTTTGTCCCACAGTGCAGGGGGCTGAATGGAGACGGGGTTTGGTGCTGCCCTGTGTCACCACAGAGAGGGTTCCTAGAACACCGGCCCTTCCTGGCAGCTTCTGAGAAGAGTCCTCTGCCCTCAGCTGCTAACAGCTGGGGAAATGTGCGTGTGCGTGTGTGAGTGCGTGTGTGTTGGTTGAACAGTCCAGAAGCCCTGGGAGCTCTGAGACATCTGAGAAACTTCCCAATTCAGGTCCTGCCCTCTGTGCAAAGGCAGGAGAGGGACACCTTGGTTCTTCCAAACAAGTGGGTCAGATCTTACCACTACCCTGGGCTTGGGTCTGGCTTCTCTGTGGGTCTCCGGGGCAGGGCGCCACCTGGTGGTCGGTGTTCCACGGTGACAGAAGCTCTCTGCTCCCCTTCTCTTTCTCTTTTGCACAGCTGGTGTCAACGAAAGGGGGGGGGAGGGGGGCGCTAAAGGGGCTGGAGGATAGGGAGTGAAGATTTATCCTCTGCAGCCTCAGACCTCCCTGGTAAGCCCCTGCCTTGGGTGCATTTGCTGGCTTGCTGTGATGGAGGGCTTGGCTGGGGAAGCTGTATCTGGATGCTAGCATTCAAGCTCCAGCTTCATCCGTGACACCTGAGACCTTACAAGTTTCCAAGCCTTAGTTTCTTACCTGCAAAGGAGAGATCAGAGGACCCACCTCCCTGGGCTCTTTGCAAAGAAGAAAAGGTTTGAGATGATGTATTATCTGAGTTTGGGTTCCCCCAAAGCAGATCCTGAGAGATTGAGAAGTAAGTCGTTTATTTGGGAGGAATCTCAGGATATAGAAGCACTTGAGGAGGGAGGGGAAGAACACAGCGGGAGCGGTGTATCCCACTTGTGCGCTGCCACTGGGCCACCGGGCACTCAGTCCATCTCAGCGCTACCGACCCTGATGGGTGAGGGAGCTGGGGTTTGTCTACACTGATTCCCAGCAGTCCCTGATTGAAGCTACTTCCGGGGTGCCTTAATGCGTCAGCTCTTCCAGCTTCTTTAGAGCTTGGATCCAGTGGGCTCCAGCAGCAGGGAGCGTCCTAGGATAGATTCAGAAATGACCATGTTTGGAAGTTGGGCCAACATGCATGCGGAGGTGGTACAGGTGGGGGACCGCCAAAATCTTCCGTATGCTTATTTTTAGGTTTGCAGAACAGAGTGCGGCACTAGTAACATCTCAATAAACAATCACTATGAAATAATAGGACACATCAGGGGTCCGATCCAGGCTCCCTTTCTCCACCCGAAGTGTGACATGGCTGATAAGCTAGAAAGGGCTGCAGATGGACGGTGTGCTGTGGGGAGTGCCAGAAGCCACTGGCCCTCCAAGCCGGGGTTTGGTTCTCCCATTTTACAGACAAGGAAACTGAGACTTCCAGAGTGTGAGAGCCATGCCTAAGGCGACACCAGTGCTGGTCTCCCGGGAGCAGGAACTGCTGTTCTTGCCTGTGCCGGGATTCTAGGGATTTTTCATCCTGTACTTGAGTGAAGATGCTTTCTCTCTGAGCCCAGCCATGACCGTGCAGAAATTTGTTTCCCTCTGTGAAATGTCAAGACTGAATCTTTTATGTTCTGCCCTGGGTCTGCGCCCAAGGGTGAACTCCATCCAAGCCCCACAGCTACCTCCAGCTTCTGAGACTCTGGGAATCTTGGAATAATAACAAGAGGAATAATTCTCCGTGGCGGGGGGAGAGTGAGGGAGTAGATTTATCCTTCTCATCCTGCACCATTCGAACCCGAGAGAGAAGATGAGGGAATTGGCGGAGGTAAGAGACGTTGTGACCGAATCTCACTCACTTCCGGGCTTGCCTACAGGCAACGTGGGAGCTGCCTGCCCATCGGGTCTGCGACTGGTCTACCAGGAGTCAGAAACCCAGGGGATCATTCCTGCTCCAGGGCAGGAATGGAGAGTCTGCTCAGCTTTCCTCCCTGAATGCCGTAGCCCCAGGTCAGGAAAAGAGGAGCCCCAGCTGTAGGCGAGGAGGGCAGAGAGCAGCCAGGGGCAGGGTGGACAAGTGGGGTGGCCCCCAAGGAGTGGGATTCTTTATTATTCTACTGGGCGGAGGACAAAACTCATCTTTTATGGCCCAGGTTCCGTTCTCAGTTGGAGCCAGAAGAGCCTTTCCTTTATTATCATTATTTTAAAAATATTTTTTACTGTGGTAAAATACATATAACATAAAACTTGCCATTTTAACCTTTTTTTTTCAGTGGCATTAATCACATTTACAATATTTTGAAACCATCGCCACTCTGTTTCCAAAACTTTTTCGTCGCCCCAAACAAAAACCCCATACCCATTCATCAATAACTCCCCTTGCCCCCCTCCTCCAACCTCTAGTAACCTCTATGTTCCTTTCTGTCTCTATGACTTTGACTGCTCGAAGTACCTCATATAAGTGGAATCAGTGTTTGTCTTTTTGTCAAGGGCTGATTCCACTCACCATAAAGACTTCAAGTTTCATCCATGTTGTAACAAGTGTCAGAATTTCTCTCTCTCTCTCTCTCTCTTTTAATATTTATTTACTTGAGAGAGAGAGCGTGAGAGCAGGGAGGGGCAGAGGGAGAGAGAGAGAAAATTTAGCAGACTCTGCGCTGAACGTGGAGCCTGATGTGGGGTCGATCCCATGACCCTGAGATCTTGACCTGAGCCAAAACCAAGAGTGGGCCGCTCAACCAACTGCGTCACCCAGGGGCCCCAGAATTTCTCTCTATTTTAAAGGCTGAATAATATTCCCTTGTATGTTTATACCACATTTTGTTGATCCATTCATCGTGATGGCCGTAAGCGTTCCTTGACATATATATCCAACAATGCACTTTGGAAAGAGAGACAGATGAAGATATCACCCAGCTCCTGTAGGATGCCTGGCTCAGGCCACGGAGGCCACCAGCATTGCACACTTTGGTGATGCTTCGTGAACAGCAAGTAGTGAAAGTAACATTCACATGTTCCCACCAATTACGCATAAGCATGGAGCTAGCGTTGGATCCTTGGAGGTGACCAGGACAGACTGCATGTCCCATGACAGCAAGATCCAGGCCTGCCGGATCTCCACTCTGCACCCAGGCTCGCCGTGTCCTACTGAGCGTATGCTGATACTCAGTAAGTACTTTCTAATTATGGACCGAGAGAGAGAGAGACTTGCCATCTTGGAGTCACACCACAACCAGTACTGTTTGTTGAGTGCCTACGTGGGTCTGGTGCCTCACAGACATTCCCATTCCTCCTCCCAGCAGCCCTGCAAGGACAGGTGGGATTGTGCCTGATTTAGAGACAAGAAAGCTGAGTTTGAGTATTTAACCCAAGGTAGTACCTGGCACCCAGGACTCCGGTTGGAATCTCTGCTCTTGGATGGGTGTGGGGGAGAAGTCAATGCTTTTAAAATCTTTACAACAATACCTAGGAGGAGGTACAGTTATGCTTCCCATTTTACAGATAAGGAAACCGAGGCCTAGCAATGGCAGGGCTGGTATTTGAACCTGACCAGTCTGGGTCACTGCGCATGCCCTCTGCCCTGCTGATGGACCCCGTTTCTATAGATGGATTCCCTTCTGTAGGAATCGCTCCTCAAGTTCAAATGTCGAAGGCTGCTGGGTCTTTGGCTTCCGTCTGAGTGCAGCTGGCAGGATGAAGTGAGTCTCGAGGGACTTGCTATCTCCTGAATGAGGTAGATGTGGGTCATAATGGAACCCCGCCACCACTCTGGTCATGGATCTATGTTTAGAAGGGCTTGGGGAGCTCCCTGAGATGGGGCTGGTTTATTCCTGCAGGAGCTCCTGCCTGCCTGCAGCCTTCCCTACAGGAGGAAGACTCCTCGGCCATAGGAGAACCTGGGGGCTCCTCCCCACACCGAAGAAGCAGAAAACTTGCCCGCCCTTCCCTCTGCGCAGTGGTTCCCTCCGAGTCTGCAGGTGCCCATTTCGGCTGGGTCGTCAAGGGGAGGCAGCCATCCCTGAGATACCCCTCCCTCCACATCCCCAACGCCTCCAGAGCGAGCCAGATTCCAGGCAGTGGAAGAGAGGGTGCTTGGAAAAGGCCAGGGATGACAGCTCTGGCTTATTTTCAAACATCAGCAATAAGACGCCCCACTCACTGAGCCCGGGTCCCTGCCAGGGAGTGCCCGTGGGCTCACCGGAAGGAGTCCTCCCCAGCTCTCCCGCTGCATGGTAGTATTACCTTCCCCCTTCTGCAGATGAGGAAATTAAGCTCATGGGGTGCAGTGCTGAGCTCAAATGCAGACTCAGGTAAACCCCCAGTCGTCTGCCTCCTTGGGAGGTGCCTCAGGGCCCTGCTGTATCTCTGGGCAGGTAGGGAAGGTGGTGCTGAGGGTGGGGGGAGGTGGGACTGTGGCATCCTGGGTGGGAGGCAGTGGAGAAAGGCCCTCCTGGGCGTCCCCCCACAGCTGTCCAGAGCTCCTCCTTTTTCTCGGGGCTGGCTCCCTGGCAGCCCTGGGGTAGAAGGCAAGCCTGTGTCTGCCCCCACGTGCCCTAATCCAGGTGAGGCTTCTTGGAGCAACGAGGTCAGGGAAGCTGCTGTTTCTTTGCAGGCGTCTACCTGGAGGGATGTCCAGTAGGAATGCCCGCTTTCATGGAGGCATAGGGGCTCTTAAAAAGAAAATGACCTGGGGGGCACCTGGTGGGCTCCGTCAGAGGAACGTGTGGCTCTTGATCTCAAGATCGTGAGTTTGAGCCCCACATTGGGTGTAGAGATTTCTTAAAAATAGTAAATAAATAAAACTTAAAAAAAAAATCAGGGCTCCTGGGTGGCTCAGTTGTTAAGCGTCTGCTTAACTCAGCGTCTGCTGAGTTAAGCATCTGCTTCAGCTCAGATCATGATCCCAGGGTCTTGGGATCAAGCCCCGCATCTGGCTCCCTGCTCGGCGGGGAGTCTGCTTCTCCCTCTCCCACTCCTCCTGCTTGTGTTTCCTCTCTCGCGCTCTCTCTCTCTGTCAAATAAATAAAATCTTAAAAAAAAAGAAGAAGAAAGAAGAAACATTCCTTCTTTAAAAAAAAAAAAAGAAAGAGAGAGAGAATTCAAGAGCCCCAATATTGTACAGTCTTAAAAAAAAAAAATAAACAAACCCTGAAGGTCATAGGGGCTATGGAGGAATTCCACGAAATGTGGAGCCTGGGCTGGAAGGGTCCTGGAAGGAAACCACAGGGGTACAAGATTCTGGCTTATAATTCAATTCAACAGAGTATTCTGGAGACTTTGCTGTGGGCACATCTCTAGGACCCCAAGATGGCAAAATTCTGGGATTCTTACTAACTGGGGGAGGTTACATCCTGTTGTTCCATGGTGGATTTTGGAGCCACACACTTAGCCTTGATCTTGGTTCTGTTTCTCACCAGTGAAACAGCCTTGAGCAAGGGACAGAGTCTCAGAGCCCCTCCTTCCTCTCTATCAGAGGGCAGGAGGTGAGACTGGGTGCTGCTAGTGAGGGAGAGACACCCTCCCCGAGTCCTCAGCCCGTGGCAGTTACTGCTATCCTTAATTTTAATTATTTGGCAGAGCAGTTAATAGTCAATTTGTCCAATAAAATACAGGGTGCCCAGTTAAATTTGAATTTTAGGTCAACAACAAATAATTATTTCAGTATAAGTCTATCCCAAATATTGAGTGAGACATACTTATACTAAAAAATTACTTGCCGTTCTTGCAGGGGATAAGGGAGTGGCTGGGCCCTGCCTTAGAGTGCCCCCCGCCCCTACCACCCAAGTTCTGGAGCCAAGCAAGTCCTCCTTCATGGGAAAGAAAATGTTTATAGCTGGTCAGGGACCATACCCTCTTGTTTGCCTGCTGCCTTCCCTGCCCCCAGGGTGCCCTAGCCTTGTTCTTGCCTCTATAGCCCCACCACTGTCCTGCCCCAGCCTCTGCCTGTTCCTGCCCCAGCCTCTGCCTGTTCCTGCCCCAGACCCCAGACTCTTTCCATCTTCCATTCCATCTTTCATCTTTATCCATCTTTTGTTCTCTACTGGACACCAATTCCCGCTGCAGAGGGCGTGTGCCCACCATGTGCCAGGCAGACCTGATGCCACGTCTGTTACGGTCCCATAGGATCCTCTGATGCTGGGTCAGGGCATCAGTGTAACAGGGCCTTCCCTAGACCAGCCAGAATCCTGTGGTGTTCCTAGTGATGGAGGAGAGATACGTCTCCTGGGTCACAGACACTGGAGAGAGAGCATGGGGTCAGTGACCAACATGGGACTCCCCCTATTTCAAATCTGAGCTTAAGACACACATTTTCATGAGAAGCATATAGGTGGCAATGTCTTCCAGAGGTCCGTCCCAGCCCTTTCTCTCACCACATCACTTAATCGTTTACCTAGAGGGTCGGAAGGGAAGATTTTGAGGTTTGTTTCTTTGGGGTTGAACTTTTGAATTCTTGGTTAACACTCCAGTTGGTTTCTGGCCGTTTCCCACCATTACAGCTTCCTGCGCCTCACGTTCAGGTTTGGTGTTGTTCTTTGGGGCGATCCAGGTTCCCTACATTTTATACATCAGATCAAATTCCCATTGGAGGACCAGGAAACTCCCAGCAGGTGAATTTGGACAGCCAATATGGCTGAGATACTCCGAACGGAAAGGATACAGCGCCAACCAAGGCTGTGCCTGGTTCTCTATCTTGGGAAAATATCAGACCCTTGGACTGGATTCAGACTCGAGGAGAAGGCAAACCAGTTTCTAAAAAGTGGATAAGTATCTTTACAGAGGAAGATACACAAAGAGCCAATAATCACGTGAAAAACTCCATCTCATTGGTCGTCCAAGAAATGCAAATTAAAACCACGATGAGAAAGCGCTACACACCCATTAGAACAGCTCAGATTAAGACCAGCCACACCAAACATTGAGGATGTTGGAGCAATCCGAACTCATCCATTGCTGATGGGAGTGTAAGACAATACAAAAACCTCGGGGGGAAAATGGCATTCTTGTAAAGGCAAACATAAACCCGTGTCTACCCTATGACTTCCAATTCCACATCCAGGTATTATCCAAGAAAAACAAAAACATAGGTCCACATACAGAAATTTTCTTTTTTAAATTTTATTTATTTATTTATTTGACACAGAGAGAGAGAAAGAGATCGCAAGTAGGCAGGGAGGCAGGCAGAGGGAGAGGGAGAAGCAGGCTCCCTGCTGAGCAGAAAGCCTGATACGGGGCTCGACCCCAAGACCCTGAGATCATGACGTGAGCTGAAGGCAGAGGCTTAACCCACTGAGCCACCCAGGCGCCCCACATACAGAAATTTTCATGACAGCTTTAGTGAAGTCACTCGAAACTGGAAACAGCTTGGGTGTTCATCAGCTGGAGAATGGATGGACTGTGGTCCCAGCCGTGGAACGGGATCCCGCTCAGCAATAAAAAGAAACAAACTAGTGAAAAGTGCAGCAACGTAGATGAATCTCACAGATGAGCTGAGCAAAAGTAGACATACACAGAAGAATCCCTAGTGCGATCACACTTATATGAAGTTCTAGAAAAGGGAAAACCGACCAATGGCAAAAGATGGGAACAGTGGTTACTCTCTCTCGTTCTGTGTGTGTGTGTGTTGTGTGAGCAGGGGCTGGTATGGCATGGAGATTATGGGGATGATGGCTTAGAGACATGAGGGAACTTTTTGAGGTGACGGAGCTGTTCTGAATCTTAATAGGGTCTGGGGTATGTGGCTGTATTTGTCGAAAGTGATTGTACACCTGCGATCTCGTTGCACATAAATTATACTCCAGGCAAAAGAGAACAACACAAACTCCTGTGCCCTACATAAGTAAATTGATTAAATTTAAAAAATAAAAGAGAGGGGAAGAGAACACATTAAAAAAATTTTTTTTGAAGATTTGTTTATTTATTTGTGAGGGAGAGCAGGAGAGAGAGCAGGGACAAGGGGACAGGAGATGAGGGAGAGGGACAAGCAGACTCCGTGCTGAACACAGAGCCTGACACAGATCCCACAACCCCGAGATTATGACCTGAGCCAAAATCAAGAGTCAGGCATTTAATTGACTGAGCCACCCAGGTGCCCCGAGAACACATTTCAAAATCTCTTCCCCTTCAAAGTTGGATGCCCGGCATGTCTCACCCTACTCTGATAGAGAAGCCTCATGTTTCAGGCTCTGCCGATATTCTTGTCCATCCTGTTTTACAGATGAGACGACTGGGGTTCAGAAGGATTAACTAACTTTGGGGCACCTGGGTGGCTCTGTAGGTTAAAGCCTCTGCCTTCGGCTCAGGTCATGATCCCGGGGTCGTGGGATCGAGCCCCGCGTCGGTCTCTCTGCTCAGCAGGGAGCCTGCTTCCTCCTCTCTCTCTGCCTGTCTCTCTGCCTACTTGTGATCTCTGCCTGTCAAATAAATAAAAATCAAATCTTAAAAAAAAAAAAAAGAAGGATTAACTAACTTCTCCAGAGTCATCCACGGAGTGCTCATGCCAATCCCGACCTGCATCTGTCTGGCTCCATAATGCGCACCCGGCCACGTGCCTGGACTCCCATGCCAGGGGATGGGCACTCGTACCCCGAGGTGCTGGGTCATGTGCCCGGAGAGAAACAGATTTTACTCTTTGATGATAAAGTGAAATAATTACATTTTATGAAAACAAACAGACTGTAGTGTAGCAAACAAATTTTGCATGCATTTTATTTTATTTTTAAAGATTTTATTTATTTATTTGACAGAGAGAGAGGGAGAGAGAGAGAGACTGTGCACATGAGCAGGGGCAGAGGGAGAGGGAGAAGCAGGCTCCCCGCTGAGCAAGGAGCCCGATGTGGGACTTGATCCCAGCCCTGGGATCATGACCAAAGGCATGCTTAAAGGCAGCTGCTTAACTGACTGAGCCACCCAGGTGTCTCTTTGCATACATTTAAAAAATAAAAATATTTAAGAAAAACTCACCCTTGCAAAAGGTAGTATTAGGTAATAATTATTATATATATAATAAATGCCCCAGGGTGGAGGGGCATTGTCCATTGTGGCCATGGAGACTTTTGTGGATGAGTCTGCGAACTAATTTGCTGCATCATAATACCATCATGCCAAGTGTCTGGGCACCAGCTCCTGCCTCCATTGGCCTGTGCTGCTCACCCAGCAGGCAGGCTCTAGTCCGATGCTCAGGGTCAAGCGCATCTGACCTGGAGACGGTCTCGCCCTTGGTGTGGCTCAATCTGCTATGTTCCCTGGTGTAATCCAGCAGCTAGACAGACAGAAAGGGGCATCTAGCTTCCAAACATGCTGCATAAAGCCTCACCAAACTTAAAACGTAGTATCAGCACACCTGGCTGGCTCAGTCAGCGGAGTGCGCGACTCTTGATCTTGGGGTTGTAGGCTCGAGCCCCACGTAGTATGTGGAGATTACTTAAAAATAAGATCTTAAAAAAAAAAAAGATCCTATTGTAGGATCTATCAGCTCAGGGAAGCTCTGCTTCTCTGTATCTTCAGGTGCAGGAGATTAATGTGTTAGGGAAGGATTGTATGCTTTCCCATGGCCTTTATTGCTTATCAAATGCAGAATGCAAATACTATTTTCCATACCGCTTCTAGCCCTTTGTCTGATGAGGGGACTCCCTCATCGTCCGAACCTTGGAAATGGTGCAGAGCTTGGGTCCACACACTACAGCAAAGGACCCGTGGCCTTGTTTTTGTACAATCTGTGAGCTGAGAATCATTTTGCATTTGGAAACAGGTGAAAAAAAGAAAAAGAAAAAGAATTGGCGACATGAAATTTATATGAGATTAAAATTTCCGTGCCCCTCAGTACAGGTTTCCTAGAACAGAGCCACACTCATCCGTTTACATGAGATTTATGGCTGCTTTCGAGCGACAGCGGCAGAGCTGAGTAGCGAGAGACTGTACGGCCCACAAAGCTGGAAATAGTCGCTGCTTGGACCTTTCCAGAAAAGGGTTGCCAACCCCTGTGGGGGAACATAGGCGCGTTGCCCAGAGCCCATCAGGACTCTGTAGGGAGACAGAATTACCCGCAGTGATCTCTAGGGGGCGCGGTCTCTCCTCTCCCAGCAGAGTGTGGGTGCCGCTCCCAAATTCGACTTCTCAAGCGATAGCCACCCTGTATCTAACACTAAGGCGAATGAATACTGGTACTAAATCTGTGGGACGCCCCTTATAACGCAGGTGCTGGGGAGTCAGGACTCGATCGCAGAGGCAGAGGCAGGCACGTCAGACGTGACAGAGCCCGCTCTCCCTTGGCACAAGTTGGCAGGACACCCGGAGGCAAGGCCAACTGGCCAGACCTCACCTGAGACTGGCAAAGGCCGGGAGGTCAGCGCACAAGTGGGATAGGGAGTTTGGGGTTCAACAAGAACATCTGAGTTTCACTCCCCGCCATTGCTGGGGGGACATAGAGGCAAGGGGGGGTGTAGTGAATCCTGTGGGGGTTCCGCCCAGATTCCCCTGACATGTCTGTGTATCTATCCCCTAGCTGTTGGGAGTGTGCACTGCTAACATCTCTCGGGGCCTCCTTCTCTGGGGAACTGGGCCCCCCTAAGTGGGGGTTGCCAGGCAGGCTGTGTAGCCCCTGTACCCAGAACCTTGGCCTGTGATTGTGGGAAGCAGGAATATGGAAGACCAGGACGGTGCTCTAAGGTGGGGCACCACGGGGGCACAATTCCTGTCCCAGAGCTCCCAGGGCATCAGGCTGCAGCTGATCCCAGCTGAGAGCATGTCCTCGCTTGGCTCCTTCCCCTGCCCGGTCCTGCTTCCCTCACTCCCCTCCTCTGGAGAGCACCCCGCAATAAACCCCGGGCGTGAGTCTCTCCACCTCAGGATCAGCTTCTAGGGAGCCCAGTCCTGGACAAGATTCATTGCAGAAGACCTTAACATGGTCCAATTATCATGAGTGGTGCTGAATACATTTTGACCCACGGATGGTTCCAGTCTTTGGCTGATTCGCCTGCCCCTGGCCGGATCGCGGTCCTTTCTCTGGGTCTTCTGTCTTCCGCACCTGCCCCTGCAGCAGGGCATCTGTGTGTGGCCTGACTTGGCCACGTGGAACTATGCCATCATTTGGGGGCAGCATTCTACAGCAGTAATATCCTTCCTGCTTATTGAATCTCGGAATTCATTTTCGCACCAGAGACATCACATAAACCCAGACAATACATGGTGGCTCTGTGGTGATGACCCAGGGAGATGAATCACATCGTTCATCCTCAAAACTTGTGTTCCTTATCAGCCTCATCTGGAACCTCAGACACAGAGTGGACGCATGGCTCTGGGGGGGGGGGTGCAGTTTGGTCTGGCTTTGATGTGTGTCTGGAGATGACAAACTTGGGATGAGAAAGATAGAAGACCTCCCTCCCCTCCACACACATTCTCTGTCTCCATCAGCCCTTTGGCCCTTGGATAGATTTCAATATCCTTTATGGCTGATTTCTGCCCTACATGTTAGAAATCAGCGTTTATATACCATCTGCCCTAAGAAGCCCTCTGTGACCTTTTGTAGAGGTGGGGGACCACCTAGGAGCCCCTGAGTGGGGAAAGCAGAGCGCTGAGAAGTAGGCACTCTGGGGTGAAAATAGAGCACAAGCATTTGGCCACCTATCGATAAATATGAGCCACGGTCCCTTGTGGGTGCTGGCTTTGTGGCTGAGACTGATCATTATCTTAAGAAGGATGTTCTCCTGGGGGGCCTGGGTGGCTCAGTGGATTGAGCCTCTGCTTTCGGCTCAGGTCATGATCTCAGGGTCCTGGGATCAAGCCCCGCATCGAGCCCTCCGCTCAGCAGGGAGCCTGCTTTCCCCTTTCCCCTCTGCCTGCTGCTCTGCCTACTTGTGATCTCTCTCTCTGTGTCAAATAAATAAATAAATAAAATTTTAAAAAAAAGAGAAGAAGCGTATTCTCTCATATCTCTATGGTGTAGCACTGGTATAATAAAGAAAAGTTTTCAAAAAACAGTTAAGTACAGCATAATTCCAGTTTTTAATATAATATAAATAATTAGTGTAAACATAGGCTGGAAGTATTTGCACCAAGATGCTTGCAGGACATATTTTGGGGGAGTGGGGAGATGAGCTCTCTTTCCTTTCTTTTTTTATTTATCAACGTTTCTCATCCTTCTACCGGGGCTATACATGATCTGTGTTCAACCAAGGGTGCAAAGATGATTCTTTGTAGAAAAGTGTCCTTTCTTTTCTTTTTTTAATTTTTATTTATATATATGACAGAGATAGCGAGAGAGAGAACACAAGCAGGGAGAGTGGGAGAGGGAGAAGCAGGCTTCCGGCTGAGCAGGGAGCCCGATGTGGGGCTCAATCCCAGGACCCTGGATCATGACCTGAGCCAAAGGCAGACGCTTAACCATCTGAGCCACCCAGGCACCCTGAAAAGTGTCCTTTCTGAGATGTGTCAACCAACACAAAAGCCCTCTTTGGGAGGTGGTGACAGCTAGGAGGGGGTGACTTGGACTGTGCCTCTCAGGGTGGGTGAGATGCCTTTTGGAACTTGGTGATTCAAGCCTTCCAGGGCTGAAGGGGAGAACTATTCAGGGGCAGAGGACAGTTGACAGAGCCTTCCTCTCTGGGGTAGCTCTTGTGCGAAGGAAGCCAACAGAACCTGCTCCCAGTGGTTGTCCCGAGCCAGTGGCCATCCCTGGGTTGGTCCCCAGGATGTCCTCCTACTCTCCATCCTTCACCTGCCTCCGGCTATGGCTCCGGACCACTCACTCCGCCAGTCCCAAATAACCATTACAAATAACAGTATTATTGTTGCCAGTGTCCTTCTCCTTCAGCAGCTGCCCAGTTTTCTAGGAACATGAGAGATGACGTAGGTGCCATATAATGTATACTTAAAGCCCATGGTCAGAACACCAGCATCTTTCTTACTAGAAGAGCCACAGAATTTAACCTGAACCAGAGCACACCTATGATCATCAAATATTCTGAAATAAGATTCCAAGGTACTCTAATGATAAAATCACTATTCTAGGTGATGACACAGCATGTGTCGTGACTTAAGTCCGGAATGGCTAGGGTACAAGGAAGGAAACCCAAGAGGTAGGCTGGAATTCACTATCGGATCCTCGGGCAGAGAACCACTGTGTTCCCACGGCAGGGGAACAGCAAGCACTTGGAGAAGCTGCTGCACGGTCATGGGATAGGGGCTCCTTAAAGTTCGCATGGGTTTCAAACCTGCAGTGGGGGGCCAGACCTGGAGGGGTGGAGAGCTAAGGGGTCGGCAATCTTGCTGCCCCTCCACCCCATGCCTGGCAGACCTCAGGAAGTCTGACGGAACTGCCCAGGGGCCCAGCGAGGACACTGGTCACAGAGCCAGAAAGCGGGTCTTGGAGGGCACCCTGAATGGAGAGAGGTTTTTCCTAGAGTGCCAGAAAAGCTTAGTGGGAGATGATCTGTATGCAGAGTCCAAATGGGGCCTTAGGGGTTATCAAGATGCAAATTATTTTGATTTTCAGCACTGCTCTTATGCAAGTGCAGAAAATCCCAGGTCCTCAGCATCCCAAAAGCTCACCCCAGGACTCCAGGAGATAGTTCCAGCAGTGGGAACATCAAGAAAATGCTAAGGGCATGGCAGGGAGACAGATTTAATTGTCCTGGGTGTGTGGCAGGCTTGCCACCAGTCCTTACAGGGCCACAGGGAATCCTTATCCTCCTTGAAACATGCTTCGACCTGTCCTGTCCTGGGTGTGGCAGAAATCACCGGATGCCAGTGCTGGCATGGGGGATGCCAAGGTTGGCCTGATAGCTGGAAGAGGGGTGGGAGAAGAAGGGGCTTCCCAGGAGGCAGTTAAAGGAGGAGGCTGTGGACCGTAAGAAATCTGCTGTTAGGAGAGCTCTCGGCTTTGGAGCAAACCGCAGGAGCTGAGCAGGGACGGGCTTGCCAGGTGGGAGTGGAAGAAGTTACTCCGAGCTGATGGGAAGGGGTAGGCGCAGAAGAGTGGCTTCTTGAAAATTTCTGAGAGCTAGAGACCAGTAGGACCCTTGTCCTCAGGGCAGGGCTCAGGGAAGACAGAGAGTAAGAGAACAAGGAGTCCCAGAGGCCGAGACCTGGCAGAAGATCTAGGGGACCCTGGGGTCTGCAGAGGCTGAGTATGAGCGGACTTTGTGGAGCCATTTGCGGTAAAACCGAAGCCCGAGCAGGGAAGAGCCAGGGAGAGAAGGCAATGCCTGGTCAGTGCCTGCCCACAGCGTCTGCAGTAAGAAGCCTGTGTTCTATTTCATTTATGCGAGCGGTCCTCCCATGCTGCCGGCCGGAAGGTCAGGCACAGTAGAGCCAGGAAAGGCCAAGACACTGTCTCTAGAGGATTGCCCTGCGATGGAAGTAGGGGTAACAGAAGGGCCACCAGCAAGAGACCAGGCAGGGGACAGCTCTCTGAGCATCCATAACGAAGTGCGAGGTGTGGACCACAGTGGCCACCCCACAGCAACCCGATGGGTCTGGGGCGCTGGTCTCTGTCCTTCTGTCCTCTCCTTGGAGACATTCCCTCCCACTGTTCCCAGGGAAAGGCTTAGCCATGTACCGAGTGTCTGTATTTGCTCTTAATGTTCCCAGTCCTTATAACTTTACACCTCTTCTCCTACCTAGTTGGGAAATGTATGATTTCTCCCCAGTGAAAGGAGAAAAATGGCACAGTGAAGCCCAGCCCCCTTCTTGCCCCGAATGTCAGTGAATTAGTCATGTCTGGGCAGTGGGAGAGGGGCTAGGTCAGGAGAGAGCGGGTGTCTGCTCTGACCTCTCCACTCCTTTCTCCCCATTTTCATTCTATCTCCACCCCCCGCCCTTGCTCCCTAGATGACTCCTACATCACGGGATCCAGAGTGCATTTTTGTCCGAATCTTTCAGATTGAATTCTTTGGGGACCCACTTTGCCTAAAGTGGAACAGCTACCAGGCTGATAAATCTCCTTCACTTATAAAATCCTGAGGGACAGTCTAGCTGCCAGTGTAGGCAGGTGATATGGGGACTATAAGGAGGAGAGTCTCGGGATGGCATTCCTGGGGTGAACCCTTTGTTTGCTCAGCAAGTCCTGGGATTCTGGGTGTCAATGGTATTGGGTGTCAATGCTTTCCTGCTACCAAGTTCTGCTCTCCTCTGGGGACTGGAAGCACTACTTCCTTGGCTCCTCTGTCATTGGGTGGGGCCATATGACTCCTTCCAACCAAGGAGCAGACAGAATGTGACTTCCTGGCTGGAGCCTTGAATAGCCTTGAGTTTCCTTCCTCTGAACTGGGTTATGTGGCCTGACCCTACTGTCGGGTCAAAGTCACGTTCAGTCTGGATCCCTGAGTGATTCCAAAGAGCAGAACCGCTCCCGACTTTGGCCGTATGGCATAGGAAGGAATATGTTTTTCTCGTGTTAAGCTGATGAGCTATCAGGATGGTAAAGTGCAGCAGTGTCACCCAGCGGATGCCGGCTGATACCATCATTTGAGAAGGAGCAGGAACAGACTTTCTTTTGACATGTGTAACCAGGAGGCGTGACGATTTTTTAAAAAAAGATTTTATTTGACAGAGAGAGAGAGAGAGAGCACAAGCAGAGGGTGCAGCAGGCAGAAGGAGAAGCAGGCTCCCCACTGAGCAGGGAGCCCGACCCGGGACTCAATCCCAGGACCCCAGGATCATGACCTGAGCCGAGGGCAGACGCTTAACTGACTGAGCCACCCAGGCATCCCTGAGGCCTAATGATTAAACAAGTATTGGCATTAGGGGATAGTGCCCTTATTACCGCTGATTGTGGAAATTACAGAGCTACCCAAATGGAAGAGAAAAAGTAGAAATGTGGGATCTGGGTAAAAGAATTCAAATGGAAATCACTTATGAGACCTGCTCCTGGGGTGTTCATTGTTCCCAATGACCAGGTGGCTGGGACCGTTCTGCATCTCATTAGGTAAATTGCCCATCACTGGGTTGGGTTCCTGAAGATGCCGGCTGCGAGCTAGAGATCAGTGTGCAGGAGGTTGGTTAGGGAGTGCTCTTGGAGTAAGCCTGTGGGAGGGAAGGGGTGGGAAGAGGCGGGAGTGGGCAGAGCCAGAAGCCAAGCCTCCCTGGGGTCTCAGTGGAAACCTCAGCCAACGCTGCAAGGAGTTGGGAGGAGGGAGCTCTCCCTAGAGGGCCGGCTGTTTATATTGGTTGATTGGTTAAGAGACTCAGAGCCCCAGGAAGGGGGTGTGGCTCTCTTCAGCATCGGCAGGCCCTAGGGGAGACCAGGGTGTTCCGATAGAGCCCAGGGGCGGCTCACATGATGAATGCAGAGAACTTGGTAGGGCAGGCTACAGC
Organism: Martes martes; assembly: GCF_963455335.1. Lineage (NCBI taxonomy): Eukaryota > Metazoa > Chordata > Mammalia > Carnivora > Mustelidae > Martes > Martes martes. Next base: position 201,852,600 of record NC_137888.1, on the reverse strand, counting down.
AGTGGCTTGATTTTGGAGGGTGGGTACACATCCTCAGGGGTAAACTCTTGCTCAGGAGAAGCAATAATAATTGGGAGTGATGATTTATCCTGGGGACTTGGCTAGGTCACTAGCAGCTCAAAGCAGCCCTCAGGAGGCTTGAAGAATGGGCTGGAGTCTGGAGATTTGGTACGCACGCACACATACTGACTGGCCTTTAGTAAAACGCAGGCTTGGATGCGTTTTACTACCGAGATGATGCAAGTCAAAGTCGCCACAGGGTGCAGACCCCACCACTGCACTTGGAGGCCCCCGCCCCCCCGACTGACTCTGCCCGGTGGGCAATTCCAACTAAGCAGGGACCAAAAGGACACGGGCTCCATCCTGACTTTGTAGCTTCCTGCTTGGAGCTCCGGATCTCAGGGAGCGGCCAAAGTCAGCATAAAAAAGAATCAACCAGTTCATTTGTTTTATATATGCAGAATATATATGTGTGTATATACATACAGGCCAGCTCCATGAGCACTTTGGAAAATGTCCCTTTAGGAAGGTCTATTGTTACAGCAATAGAAATTGATATTCCAAGCCCACCCTAAGAAAGCATTCACTGGGGCCCATGCTATGTATGTATGTATAGTGTGTGCATATATAATACACACACATACATACAAATACATATCCTTTTCTATGAAGTGTCTGAGTGTCTCATTTCAAATGAATGCTCTCTGGCTTCTTTGGGCATATGACTGCACGGAATCGGACAGGGCTGGGGTGAGGGGGCAGACCTTGAGTGGCTAGCTCCCAATTCTGGGAAAGGATGTTTTTGGTGATGAAAAAGTAACAGTTAGAAGGCAGAAGAACAAGGCTTGATCTCAGCTCTGCCTCCACCATCATGTAGTTGTGTGATTGTAGACAAAAGGCTGAAACCTCTTCGGCCCTCGGTTTCTATCTTAGGAAAAAGCAGGGAGAGTGAGTGTATGTGTGTGTGTTTGTGTTACCAGGAATACTTAATGTGGGGGCTCCTGGATGGCTTAGTGGGTTAAGCCTCTGCCTTCGGCTCAGGTCATGATCTCAGGGTCCTGGGATCCAGCCCCGCATTGGGCTCTCTGCTCAGCAGGGAGCCTGCTTCCCCCTCTCTCTCTGCCTGCCTCTCTGCCTACTTGTGATCTCTGTCTGTCAAATAAATAAATAAAATCTTTAAAAAAAAAAAAAAGGAATACTTAATGTGCCTTCCAGAATTACAAATACTGTGACTATATGAACATTGACCAAGGTTAGTAGTTATTGGTGTATCCCCTGCTAGATAACACAGGGCTGGAAAAGAGTGCAGCTCATTGACCCCCTTGCTTTGGAACATAAGATTTACAGTGACTTGCGAGGCTAGTAGGTTTGCATCACATTGAACTTCAATGTCTGGACTGGGAGGAGGAGGAGGCCATCACCCTCCCCTCCTCCTCTCTCATGGCTGGCCTTGGCTAGAGGAAGCCCGTGGTTCCAAAGAGGCAGATGGGTAGTTGAAGATGCAGGGCAATGACCCAACCTCTCCTTCAGTTCCTGTGGAGCGGGGTCTCATGTCTTTGATATCATAGAGACAACCCAAGATAAAAGGAGGCTATGTATTTTGGAGGTTCCCTTCCGCTAGCCCACAGTTCTCAAACTTGACATGCATCAGGGTCCCTTGGAGTATGCTGGCTAAAACGGATGAGTGGGCCCCACCCAGAGTTTCTGATTCAGTTGGTCCTGGATGGGATCTCAGTTTTGCATCTCTAACCAGTTTCCTGGTGCTGCTGGCCCAGAGACCCTACTCTGAGAACCACAGCTCTGGGACAATATCAAGTATTCACTCGAAAATGGGGAGGAAATGGAATAAGGGAAAGTAGTTTTAAAATCTTTTAAAGAGGTCTTTAAAATTGTTTTTATATGGAGTCAATTTAAGGATTACTCATTTATCCTTCTTCTGAAAACCAGGAAAAATCTGAAAGTACTGCCCAGCAGATATTATACCGTGGAAACCGGGAGTGAGGAAAGCCTTGTGATCGGGAACTAGAGTTGATTGACCAAAGTCAATCAAGAATTGACCTTAAAGAAAAAAATCTTATTAATGCCAAAAAAAATCACAGGTTTTAAAACTAGCTTTTGAAATGTGCTCCTATGCTAACACTTAACACATATGAAATGGAAATCTACATGCTTTTTAAAATGAGTCGTTTACTTGAAAGATACCTTGCTCAAGGGATATTACTGACTTTACCATTTTGGCATTTTACTGGGTGTTTCACAGACTGTGAGGCAGGGGGCCAAAAGGCAAATGACATAAAACCCTGTATGCCACCGTGACAAATGTCAGTGAGGCTGGGGTGGGGATGGGTGGTTACTGGAGGGCAGCCTGGTGAGAGCTGAAACAATTACCATCAGAGCAAGTAACACAGTTTCCATCTCCTGCCTCCTCTACACAGGCGAGGGAAGACAGACAGCATCAGCCCCTCTCTCACTCTGGAGCATCCCTCCTTCACGTCTCAGGGCAACAACTTGTAATTCTTGGATTCCTTTTCCTAAATCAAATAAAGAAAAAGCTACATACGCATCTCTGGAGGAAAATGTCTGTATTAAAAGCCAAAAAACCACAGAAGTACAAGAAACGCCCACCAGGCCACGACACTGGATAGATCGACTTGGAAAAGGTTCATAAAGTTCATTTGTAGCGGTAACAATATGTGGGTGTGAAATCCTTCCCATGCCTCCCCCCCCTTAAATAAATTAAAAAACAACAAACTTCAAATACTATGTTTGGATACAAAGAGCTTCTCTTCCCACAGCAATAGCAATTTGATTTTTTTTTTTTTTTTACTAAAACTTTCATTTAAAACAGGTATTAAATATATAAAACAAATACACAGGATTTGGTCATTTTCTGCCATGAATATAGGGCACGTGGGTGCGGGGAGGGAGGAGGGCAGGGGGATACAATAGAGGGGAAAGGGCCCCGTCTCCCTCCTGTCTGTCCTCCTAGCTGCGGATCCCACCCTTCGGCGCAAGGGCTGGCACCTGCCTTTCGGAACGAGGCGCGGCACGCAGGTCGCTGGGCCAAGCCGCTGGGGCCCCTCCGGCGGCCCCCTCCCCGGAAGGAGAACTAACGGTCACTACAGCACGAAGCACACGGGCCGAGTCTCCCGGCGGGAAAGGCACCCGAGAGCGCGGCCACAGGGCGGACGCGGGGAGGAGCGGGGCGGGTCACTTGGCCGCCGCCCCCGAGGTGACGGCCGCGGCGGCTGCGGCAGCGGCGGCGGCGGCGGCAGCGGCGGCGGCGGTGGTCCCCGCGGGCACGGCGGCGGGGGCGGTGGCGGCAGCGGCGCTGGCGGTGGTCCGACGCTGCTCCATGCCGTTGGGCAGGAAGCCGGCGATGATGGGCACCGGCCAGATGAGGGCGGCCACGCTCCACACGACGATGACCAGGGTCATGAAGCAGGCGACCAGCGTGGACTCGATGGGCTTGCGGTTCAGGCGCCAGCCCGGCTCACCCTGCAGCTCCTCCAGGCTGAAGTCCAGGCAGCAGAAGTGCAGCGGCTCGCCCTGCAGCCACAGCGGCCCGGGGGGCTCGGCCGCAGGGTAGGCGGGCAGCGCGGTGGGCGCCCCGGAGGCGGCGGCGGCGGCTGGCCTGAGGCGGCCCGGGCGGCGGCCGCGCACCCAGCCGCAGCCCACGCAGAGGCGCAGGTCCTGCTGCGCGCCGCCGGCCGCCAGCCCCAGGTGCTCGATGAGCAGCGGCGGCCCGACGCGGTGGAAGGCGGCGGCGAAGAAGGCGCGGCCGTGCGCGTTGGTGGAGAAGAGCAGCAGGTCGCACTGGAAGCCCCGCGGGCGGCCCCAGCGCACGAGCAGCGAGCTCAGCATCTGCCGCTGCACGCTGATGTTGCACGGCGCCGCCGCCGCCGCCTCCTCCGGGCCCGGGCGCTCCGGGGGCCCGGGAGCCGCCGAGGCCAGCAGCCGCGGGGCGGCGGGCTCGCCCGCGGACGACGCGTTCACCGAGGCGTTGGGGGGCGCCCCGCCGAGGCCCGGCGCGTCCGCGGCCCCGCCGCGGGCGGGCGGCAGCGGGCAGGCGGCGGCCAGCAGCGCGGCGAGCGGGAGCAGCATGGCCTGCGGCGGGCGCCTACGCGCGCGGGGCGGGCGGCGGCTGCATGGCGCACGGGCGACGGGCCGGCGAGCGGACGACGGGACCGCGGGAGCCGGCAGCCGGGCGGAGTGGGGGCGCGCCCGGCACCTGGCAGCCCGCGGGGCGGCGCGGAGGCGGCAGCGGAGGCGGTAGCGGCGGCGGCGGCTCGATCGGCACGGGGATCCCTCCCGGCCCGGCTGCGTCTGGGGTTCCCCGCCGCCCCCGCCGCGGGGGCCCTCGGACGGCCGGGCTGCTCTGCAGGGCCCAGCGCTCGCCCGGAGCAGGATTCCCCGGCTCGGCTCCGCCCCCCGCGCGCCCCGCCCCGCCCCGCCCTCCGCCCGCCGGGCTGCGAGACTCGGGGGAGGGCGGGGTTCCACGCGCCTGGCCGGGCGGGACGCGCGCGGGGAGCGGGGCTGGGACCCGGCGGCGGGCGGGAGGCCGGACCGGGGGCGGAGCAGTGGGTAGCAGGAGCCGCGGGGCGGGGGAGGGGGAGGTGGCCCGGCCGGGGGAACCGGCCCACGCGTCCGACTCCGGGGCGGGGGTGGTGGGAGGCGGCACCGGGCGAGAACTGCGTCTTGCGCGGGAGACCACCCCGTTGTCGCGCGGGAGGGGTGAGCCTGCGGGGTCTCGCCTTAGTGCTCATCGCGACCCCTCTCGTTTTACAGAAAGGGAAACTGAGGCCGAGAGCGGGCACCCCAAGGCCACCCTCGAACCCAGAACCAGGACTCCACTAGGCTTTCTACCTTTCCACGGTAGAAATCTCAAATCTCCAATCTGCAGAGTTTGTTTTTTAATACGCCTCGGACACAATAGACCCAGAAGCGGCACCCTGAGGAAAATGGCAAGAACTCTACGGAGTTTGGGCTGCAGATGGGCTGGTGGGACTGTGAGCCCAGCAGCGGTGCGGCTCCAGGGGTGCCGGTGCGGAGTTTCACTCCCAGGAAACCGCTTCTCCGGAGCACAGCCTCGGTTGGCAGGCAGCGGAGCGCTTGTCTGTAGAATCCATGTCAAGGGACAATTCCCGTTAGGACAGCAGGTTGGGGGTATCAGTCAAGAACAAGGAGCCATGACCAGATTTGTATTTTTAAAAACACTTTCCTAGTAATGTGGCCTCTTACACTCGGGGCGGGGGTGCGGGGGATCACTGATGCCCTCTAAGGGAACGCTGCGATGGTTTGAAGCCATTGTGCTCCGTGAACACCAGCGATTCCTGAGTCTGAGACGGAAGGGGTCCAGGGACACGCAGAAGCAGCCAACAAAATGGCCCTCACAGAGGTAAGTTTCCTGAACAGAACTCCATTGCTAGGCATTGTGGCTGGTTACGTTTCTGGAAGCTTTGTCCATTATTTCTAACAATGAGTAAAACCAGGTGGAGAAAGACCTAAAAACAGCCTCAAAATATCCGCACCTACCTGGCCCCTTTCCAGCTGGGCGAGTCATTATTCTGATTTGGCCTTGGTTTCTCCATCTGAACAGTGGGGGGTCAGCGGTACCTGTCTAGGAGGGATACTAAGATAAATATGCCTGACCCAGTGTCTGTCTGTCTGTCCACAGACGTGCTCACAGGGTGGCTGCTATGATCTTACTACCGGTCCTGCCTGATGTAGGTGTCTGGAACGGTCCTTGGTTTCTATAGAAATGGTTAATCTCCCTGAGGGGATAGGACTCCCCTTTTGTTTATTCCTTTTCTGCTGGGAAGTGGTGCGCCCAGAAAGAACAGTGTGTCTTTTCATGCTTTTATTATACATGACTCTTCCTCCAAGCCTTGCATGTCGGGAGCAGCATCTGTCAACCGCCAAGTAGGGGGACTGAGCAGTGTGGCTAGTGATCAGCCCAAGAGCATCAGGGTGTCTGAGGGCTGAGCAAGGCCCAGTCTTGAAGGTGAGGGGGACATTCTAAGCCTGGCCACTGTGTACAGCAGTGGGTGACACCTTCTAGGGTTTCAGCCGCGGGTGGGGGCTTCCTGGCTTTGTCTGGCCAGTAGCCAAGGCAGCAAGAAAGGCAGTAGACAAAGGTCTATAGGGGGTGGGGCGGGTCAAGTCGTTTGCTGCCGAATTGTACCACCATAGCCCCATGTCCTGGCAAACTGCCTTGTGCCCACTTTTCCAGCATGTGCCCCAGACTCTGAGACCTCACCCTCATGCAGAGGGACAATTAAGCGTGTGTTTTCTAGATTGATCTGCTGTCTTTTTTTTTTTTAATATGTTTTATTTATTTATTTGACAGACAGAGATCACAAGTAGGCAGAGAGGCAGGCAGAGAAAGAGGGGGAAGCAGGCTGCCCGCCAAGCAGAGAGCCCGATGCGGGGCTGGATCCCAAGACCCTGAGATCATGACCTGAGCTGAAGGCAGAGGCTTAACCCACTGAACCACCCAGGCACCCTGATCTGCTGTCTTTTTGGACAATTGGAGTTTGGAAGAAAAGATAAGAACTAAGTTATTTTCTGGCCTGTTTGCTGCTGGGTTACCAGCAACAAGAAAAGCACCTGGCACAGGGTAGGGGCTCAGAACTGGTGACGTCTCACCTTAGGGAGGTTGGGCTTCTCCTTTGACAGAAGGTAAGAGAGTATCTCGTGCAAACCTGTTTTATCTTGAGAAAATTTTCAGTTGAGCTTCTTTATAAAGATACATGTTTGGAGGCACCTGGGTGGCTCTGTCGGTTGTGTCTGACTTTGATTTCAGCTCAGGTCATGATCTCGGGGTTTTCAGATCGAGTCCCGAGTCAGACTCCACACTCAATGCGTCTCCCACTCCCTCTGTTCTGCACCCCCTGCCACTCTCTCTTTCTCAAATAAATAAAATCCTTTAAAAAAAGATGCATGTTTTATAAACATATATGAACATGTTATATTATATATACAATATGGTTGATATTCTGTGCTTGTATTCATGGCTTATACTGTGTGCTGCTCTCTTTTCCATGTTTGAAATTCTCTCAAGTTGATTTGTTTTTCATTTCCCTGAAGGTTCCATCTTTGAATATTTGTTATCTAAGGGGTGAAAATTGTTTTGGAAGCTGAGTCCGAAGTGCCGTCTTACACACGCAATGATCTCCTTCCCCCGGTCCTTCAGTTTAGCTGACAAAATCCTGCTGTGATCCTTCAGGATAAACAACACAGGCCCTTGAAGTTTGGGATAATTTTTTTTTTTTTAACACAGGGGTACGTTGTTGGACTTACACACGTAATTCACCATCAGCTGTATAGTATTTTTATAAGAGATAATATGGGTTTGTACCATTTGTGATAATATAGGTTTATAACATATAAACAACAATATGGGTTTGCAACATTAAAATAAGGGAAAATTTCATCTGTATGTTTTATTACTTTCACAGAATCATAAAAGAGTTACATATCTAAAAACATTAAAAACGTATATGATATGTTACAAACATATTCAGTATATTACATTATAACCACATTATATGAAGGTTGGAAAACAGTGAGGAAACAATGATACTCCCAGCTACCTGTCCTCTTTCCTTTTCTGTATCTGTGTCATCCTGTTTTCCATTTTGCATATTCTCTAAAATGTACAACTATTCTGGGGGGGAAAAAGATATTAAAGTCTCATCCCCTTTTGCAACCATTACCATTTTGAATTCTTCCCTTCAGCCTCCAGCAGGGGTCCGGGAGGGCTAGCCAGGGACGTGGGGTGTGCAACACCCTGTTGCTGACTGAGCAAGCCGGCCAGTTAAGAGTGTTGCCTGAGCTACAGGCAGAGACCTGCCTCCCGTGTGTTTTGTGTGGTTCCCCCCACCCGCCCTTGGGTCCATCTCCTATCACTTTCCCTTCCCCTTGCCGGCTCTGTTCCAGGCACACTGACTCCTTTGCTGTTTTTGGAACATGCAGAGCAAACTCCGCTTTTGAGCCAAACTCAAGGCCTTTGCTGTTTCCTCTGCCCTGGACACTGTCTGGGCAGTGTCTTTCTGACATTTCCTTTGCTTGCTCCTGTGTCCCCCTCAGCTCTCTGCTGCAAAGGCAGCTCCCCAGGGAGCCCTCCTCTAGTGTAAAACAGCAACCATTCCCTCTGTCCCCGTCACTATCTTCCCGTGCACTGTTCTGCACGTCTTCCTGGTACTCACGTTCAGCTGACCTGCTGTCCGTCTTTCTTCTTTGTTTAATGTCTCTTTATTGGGATACCTATCTCCCCAAAGCAGGGCTTTATCTGCTTTATTCCATGGAACGGTATGGGGCACATAGTAGATGCTCAGTAATAGTTGGTGAATGAGTGAGTTCAAAAGACTGTGGGTCCGGCCAGCAGGCTGTGGGCGGGGTTTAGGGAGTTGAGATGGACAGAGCCACACCGATGCCCCAGCAACAGGACTGCTGTGTCCCTACCAGCCTGCTCACCTGCCCCTGTGCAGGGCCGAGGCCCCGCCAGGGAACCACCTGGCTGGGCCGAGTCAGGCGTGGAAGGCTGAACCCATCTATCGGGCATGAGCCCCGGGGGGCACCTGTCAGCAAAACTTGAATTACTAGCAACATTTTAGATGAGCCTAGATCTTTTTTCTATGGATGTAAGAGAGAAAGGCAAATGAGGCTCCTTCCCTTTCCCTCAATCCTGTAATTTTTATAAAACAAATAGAAGACATCTTTGTTTTGTTCCTAAAATACAGAGAGTGAGTTTTTCTACATGGGCTGTATTGGTAGAAAACAAGCATCAAGGACTTCAAAGAAAATAATCAGCAACGATGCACGTAATTTCATTCTCTTCATTTCTGACGCCCGTCTCCGGCGTCAGCTAATTTTTGCGCATGCTACCTATGAAGTAAGACTTGACAAAAAGATCTCTTTGGGTTATTTGAATTCCTTTCATCTGATGGCCTCAGAATGCTGCAGGTACAGTAACTCGTGAGTCCTCTCCTATTATGTGGGTGGAATTAAGATATTACTCCCTCACACTGTAGACTGAGAAATAAGCAAAAACCACAAAAGAATGGTAAAAATAGGACAGAGAAGAGAAAGACTTGGAAACGAGTGGCTCAGCCACGTCAGAGTCACTGGGGAAGGTCGCTGTGTGTCGGGGGGCCGGGGTGGGGGAGCACCAGGGAATGGGGGAAGAATGCTATTCATGCCTGCGTCCCTGAGAAATCCCATTCCTCAGATGGGACCCTCGAGGACCGGTCGCAGGAGCAGCTGAAGCCCCCGTGTTCGCAGATGAGATCCTGACAGTCTGTGCCCGCTGCTTCCTTCGTGATCTTTTTTTGGGTGCCTCTGCCAGACCTCCAGGGCGTGGACATTTCTTCTTCCTGACCACTGTGGTCAGCAGAGAGCTCTGCCTCCCAAGAACCCAGGCGGCAATTACAGCCCACTCAATTCATTTGGCAATTAATCACAGGCTCTCCTGGGACACGGCTGCTGTTGGCAGCTTCAAGCCGTTAGTCGGACTTAATTCTGTCTGCTGCATGCGTTGTTTGCTTGTGGGTCCCCTGGGTGCAGGGTGGGCAGGGCAACTGCTGGTATTTCTCTTCTGTCCAGAGTTTCTGGGTTTCTGGGAAGAACTCAGCAAGGGCTTGTGGGGGAAAGAGGAAGCCTCTGCTGTTATGGAAAGATGGGAGTGTCTAACAGAGACCCAGGAGGACAAGGGTGCCCAGGTGGCACGTGCGTGAAAGGATTTGAAGGGGGAAGGACTGCCTGCTGTGCGAGCACCTCTTCTGGGCTTGGCCTGACATTGGCATCTTCACAGAGGACAGTTCTCCCCTAACAGACACTGTGTGCCAGGCACTGTGTCGAGCACTTGAAATTCATCCTCACCGTGGTCCCCTGAGGAAGGGATTACTATGGCCATTTTACAGACGAGGTAAGCTGAGTCTCTGAGGGATTCAGTCACTTGTACAGAGTCACACTGTGGTGGAACAAGATTCAAACTTCCTCTGACCCTCTTGTTCTTTTTTTTTTTTTTCTACTTAAGTAAACTCTACACCTGATGTGGGGCTTGAACTCACAACCCCGAGATCGAGAGTCACATGCTCTACCAACTGAGCCAGCCAGGCACCCCTCACATTTTTAATCACAGCCCGGCTCACTGCCCCCCCACCCCCCGCCATTACCAACAACAGTTGGTGGGTACCGCTCTGTTTTACTGATGAGGAAGCAGGTGCAGGATGGCGGGGCCGCTGGCAAGGAGATGCTCGTCTGTATCTCTTCAGCCTTCCAAATGCATCTGGCCTGCATGCAGTCCCAACCCATAAATCCCACCGACACTGAAAGAGCTAGAAGATGTTTCTCCAACCTGGTGCATCCTTAATGGTGAAGTCCTGGATTTCGGTTCTCCAAATCCATTACTCAGCCTCCAGGGCCACCAGAGTGCCTGGTACGAGTGGGTGCCACGAACCGGGAATTCGGCAGGAACTGCTTAGCTGGGCAGACATCCAGCCTGGGGCTCCTGAGGTCACCTGGGAGCCTTTGGGTTTGACATTGATGGATTTTTAAATAGTGTATTTATCAATGATTCAGAGGTATTCAAGAGAAAGATAAAGAAGACCGAAGACCAGGGATATCGACTAAACTGCGCTGATGGGGACCCTTCCAGGGGCAGCGTCTGTCAGATGAACCTAACTGACACTATCTTTAGAAAACATTTTTTGGTAATAAAAGTAATTTTCTTTGGTAGGAAGGTGGGAAAAGACAACCTTTAAAGCAAGTGATATTTTGTGGTTCACTTAGCCACCTTCTAAAAAAATTAGAATGCCATTGAGTGGTTAGAATCGTAAATTCTGAGGATTTCAGTATGGAAGACCTGGGGGACTGAGCTAGGTCTTCAGAACAAAGGCAACTGGATGTTCCCCATCAGCCACTAATGAGCATCGTACAAATTTCCTTCATGCTGCTTCTAAACACCACCAGACACACTCTTCAAATAAAATAATTGGCATTCCATTTCTGAAGTAGAGAGGAGACAGAGGAAGCAAGAGCCCATTTTTGAAAGAGCCAAGCACATTGGAACACATTTATCAAAGACTCTCTTGCCTTCTAACCACCCGCTTTCCCCTGGGTCTTTCGGCTCATGCATGCTTGGGGACATCTGTCATTTACCTGAGTACAATCATGCTGGTGTCTTGCCTGGCATTGCCTTTGCGTTAAGGTGGCCTATCCTTTTGGTGTATCCGTTCTTTTTCTGCTAATGTGTCCAGATTTTGTACTTCAGAGAACTGTGGCTATGAACATGGCCTTTGGAGGCTCACGGACCTGGATTGAATGCACTCTTGACATTGGCGTGTCTCAGCTTCCTTGTCTGTGAAATGGGCTTCATAATTATTCTACTGTGCAGGTGAAATGCAGTCGCAGTCGTCGAACAATCAGGTCAGGGCCTGTGCAGGGTAACTATGTTTCTGGTTGACTTCCAGAGGAAGCCTGGGAGAGGGGCTCTTCCTCTGCTCTTCCACTACTATGAAAATTGGTGTATTTGCACCTGCGGGGATTCATCGCTGTGCGTGAGAAGTACAGAGAGAGGGTCAGGTCCTGATTGAAAAGAAGCCAAGCTTCTGTCTGCTCGGAGCCATCCCTAGCGGTCAAGCAAAACTGCAATCCAATGGACATGAGGATTGGAAAGCATCCCGGAGGCCACCTTGTCCAAATTCTTCATAGATGGGGAAACTGAGGCCCAGAGAGGGGTGCTGGCCTTGCCGAACATCACAAATGGATTGGCCGCAAAACCGGGGCTGGTGGCCAAGCCTCTTGGCCGGTTGGACCTCAGATGAGGGACCTCTTTCTCGAAGTATGGCCCTTTGCAATGCTTTAACAGTCACGCTTTAAAAATGAGGGCCGGTTGCAAAGTGAGAGCAGAGAGCCTTTCTAATTTACTTAGTGAAGAAGAGGAAAATGATGGGCTTGATAATTGCTGGCGTCGCACTTTAACTCTGTTTACAGGGTGGAGGATTGATGGTAGGGACTGAGAGTGTCGGCTCGTTCGGCGGGCTTCCATGCTGACGCAATTAAGCCTTGGTTCTTCTAGCTCTGCCTAGGATCTGGGTCAGGCCCCATGAGACCAGGGTGTGTGAGCTGGAAGCCCAGGCTGGACCGACTCCAGCCCTGAGACCTGAAGAAGTTCATGGGCATAGGCAAGAACTTGGAGCTCGTGGTCCAAGTAAGGCCACTGGGGCCATGGGGTCATGCTTCCTGGTACCTGGGCTGCTGGCCAGACTCCTGCCGTCCCCTCACATGGTATCAGAACCCTCATGTCACTGCCTTCTTCAAGTTGGGTGGACCCCCCAAAGCTGGTTGTGCTCTGTCCTCACCACCCAGGCTGGCCCCCGGGGATGGCGGTCGCCATCTTGATTGTGCCTGATTTGCTCTATGCTTTGCAATTTGGAGATGCGGGCTGTGAACCTCTCCATGGAAAACCCCAGCACTACCCTGGAGCTGGGCCTCTTTTCCCAGCCCTGTCCACCCTAGCCAAGCATGACGCAGCCCCCCTCTGTTCGGTTTTGTTGCCTGTGAGAGCAAAAAAATGGGAAACCAATCAGTTGCGCCCAAATAAGGGCATGGTTATGGAAATGCAGAAATCTTGACCACTGGGGAAGAGTGTGTGGACATGGCAATTCTTTTTTACAGAGTCTCTGCTTAGCATGGTGTTGAGACCACCAGGCTGAACAGAGCACCTCTCGTGGTGTCCAAGGTGTGCGGAACCCCTAAGCACATGTGGCTGTCTATCTAATTGTTACCAACACTTCGTACAGTTTGGGGGGAGGTTGCATTGCCCACGGCTTGTGATTCCATGGACGGTCCCTCAATATACTCCCTGTTATGGGGGTCTCACTCTCACCTTTTCCCCACTCGGCACCAAGCCCACTGTCTTCACTCTCCTCCCCTCTAGATGTCCTCAGGGAACCTCAAAAGCCCTTCCCTTCTGTCATGAAGAGCAATCCAGTTCTTTCCCAGCTCCTCCCCTCGCCCTCTGGTTCATCCTGGGACTCCCCTGACTAGAGCCATGGAGGTAACCAGACCCTCCCTCTTTAGAAGGAAGGGGAGCCCTGGTTTTTGCCACTGGATCATGTCCTTGAGCTGCCCTACCTCCACCACAAAGGGCTTCCCAGATCTCAACTGTACCCGAATCTCCAGGAAGAGCCCACCCTAGCATTTCTGATTCGGCAAGATGGGGGTGGGTCCTGACAATCCGCATCTCTCACGAGGTGGAGGTCGCAGGTGATTTCTAGATGATGCTGATGCCACTGGTCTGGGGTCACTACTGGCTTGGGCCATTTCCGAATTTCTTCTGAACACATGAAAGACTCTCCCTGAGAGGAATTTTGGTGAAAAATGTTTTCAGCAACTTGTCGTATATTATTCCATCATTATTGGAGGTAGAAAAAGTTATGTAAAAATGTTTATGCCCGGGGCATCGGCTTCCCAGTTTCTCTCGAGAAGCAGCGAAGGGGATCCCAGACCACCCATGAGCTAGGTTTGCTTAACTCCAGATGGGGGGCTGTGGCTTGCACAGATGATTTCCAGCAACAAACCAAGGCAACGCCCGGGATTTCGGGGCCAGAAGAGGTACCAGCACTGAGAGCCACATTGAGGGTAGGGGCTGAGCTAACAGGGGTTGGGGTCCGGGGCCCCAGAAGCCAGATCAAGGATCATCAACACACTGGCAGCTGTAATCAGATACCACTGTGTCAAGGGCATGTCAGAGATGGCCAAGGGCATGGTTGACCTAGCTGTCCCTGCCCCTGGGGGTGGTGGAGGCCAAGCCAGCGCCTGCAAATACGAAGACCGCAGACTAACGGTGGTCACTGGTGGGAAAGCCACAGTGGTGGAGAAGCTTCAGGGGACCTGGTTCTAGTCCAGGCCCTGACATTCCCTGAGAAGGCTTTGATCATGAACACATCCAGGCACATTCCTGAGTCCTGGGGTGTCTCATTGGAAAAACAAGGGGCCTGCACCCGAGGATATCTTCTGCCCCATTAAGACTCCGTGGCCAAATGGGTGTTTAGGGCTGGCGTGCCAGTTCTCCCTTAGGCTTGTTTTCTTTTTTGGAGGTGGGGATCGAAGGCCGCTGGCTCGGATGTTGTGAGAACTTGGGGCAGTCAGGACACATCGTGTTTTGCAGTCTCCTTGGGTTGTGAGGGGTGGTCAGACTGTGAGAGACCCATGTGGAAGCAGGATATTGGGGAACACAGGTGTGGAGATGGGTGGCATACCTGACTTCCAGACGTCGGGGTGCCCTGCACAGCTGGACCTCATTTGGCCCCCGTGGCTGTATAGGACAACGGAAGGCACCCAGAGAAAAGTATGCACAGCTCTGGCTCGCCCTGATTGCTTAAAATGGGTGTGGATCGTGAAGGGAAAGGGGAGGGAATGGAGGACAAGATGGGAGTTTTCGCACAGGACCGTGGCCTCTGGAGGCAGCCGTGGTTCTGGGTCTTGTTTGCTGCAATCCTTGGAGGGGAGTTGGGGGTCATTTGTGTAGTTTCCCCCACATTCTGTAGTCAGACTGGCCCCAGGACTTAGAGACATCGTTTCACCTGCCAATGGGAGCTCCTGGTGGCCGCACCAGCCTCAAGCAGGGCCCCTTCTCTGGCCAGATAGGGCCACCCCTGTGACATTGGGGCAACCCCAGACTCGGGATCCCCCCCCCCTTTCTCCCTTGCTCTGTCTCTCTTTCTGGAGCCTTGGGATTCTCCTGGCCCCAGTGTGCTAAGCACTTCACACCCCACTGAAAAGTCACTGCAATAATTACCAGATCATTAACAGGGGATTTGGAAAAGGCACTTCAAAGCATCTCTCCCAGAATTGCTAAGACAGGTGTAAAAGTCTATCTGGGCAGAGAGCAGCCAGTTTAAAAGGATGTTGGGGACCGAAGGGTAGGTGTTAATTAAACTGGGTTGAACAGCAGCAAGGAGATGGTCACCTTCCCATCTGAGCACCTTAACAACCGGGCGGTGGTGAGGGGGCCTGAAAGTTTTGGATAAAACACAAAATGTCCAGACTTCGTTGCTCCTCTTGTACTTTATTAAAGAATTGACCAAAATCTGAGCTCTTCTTTAAGATGCCTTCTACCTGTGTTGGCAAGTTTCATGTATAATAAACATCAATAAACCTTCCTTCGCTGCAGGCTTTGTGATTAATTTTACTAATTAAGGTTAATGAACATCAAATGCCTAAGTGGCTGGGGATAGGGTGCGCAGATCGACCCTCCTTGTGTCAAAAACCCTACAGGAATAGAGAACAAATACCCCCCGATCTCCTCGCTCTTGCATCATGGCAAACCCAAAGAGGGGGGCGCCTGGGTGGCTCAGTCGGTCAAGGCTCTGCCTTTGGCTCAGGTCATGATCCTGGAGTCCTGGGATCAAGCCTCCCGCTCTGCGGGGGAGTCTGCTTCTCCCTCTCCCTCTGCCTGCCTCTCCCCCTGCTTGAGCTCATTCTCTCTGTCAAATAAATAAAATCTTAAAAAAAAAAAAAAAACAACAACCAAAAAACAAAGATGGTTTGGGTGGACATACAGCCCTTCCCAACCCGAGAACCTTGTTTTCAGAGATCCTCGGCCCCTTACAACTGATCTCTGGCCAGCAGTGCCCTCAAGGGCAGACCCTAATGGTCTAAGTCAGTGAGTTTCATTTCTGGCTGCCTGTTGGAATGCTAGTGACACAGATGTCGGGACTCACCTGAGGCATACGCGGAGTCAGACTCTCCCGGCCTGAAGACCTGGCATCCACATTTTTAAGCAGCTAATGTAGGTGATGGCTGTACAACCTTTCGAGTTCTGGTGTTTGGGAACTACAAGAGCCAAAAATACTTTCTGATTTTTTTTTTCATTTTTGGTATATTTCAAGCTACTTCAGAGGGCAACTGTTTTAAAAACGTCACCTTGGGGTCTTCAGCAACCTTAGCTCCTTGAGAGGGTTGGTTTGCAAGACCCGTTTCCTAGATGCCAGACAGGAAACGGAAGCAAAGCGCAGGAGCGTCTGGGCTCTCGGTGACCATCTCAGCGTCATGCGAGCATCTGTCTGGCGCCTCGCAGGCTGGTGAGGCAAGTGTGAAGCAGTGAACACTTCACGCGGTATTTGGAGCGTATTTGGAGCGTAGCATACTCAGCTTAGGACACTGTGCTATCTGGGTATGACTTGCTAGGATGTCACTGGGTCCATTTGTCCATGACAACCCCCACCCCCGCCCCGTGCTCTAAAGGTGCTGGTCCACCCCATGTCCCCCAGCCCCAGATTTTCTGCCAGGCTCCTGGACAGTGAGTCATGTGGCCTCAAGCTGCTTTTGGCCACAACCACGGTGGGAAAAGGAGATATGGGGGGGGTGTCTCCCAGAGGAGAAGAGGGTGATGGGAGGGGCTGGATGGTCCCAGAAAGGATGAATGAAAGTGAAGGGTAGAGGGCAGAGCTAAGGAGGAAGGTGTCAACAGGTACATGAGAATCAACAGCTTGGAGACCTTCTGTCACTCACAGATCAACCTGGAACCCCCACCCCCCAAATCCTTTCATGTGCTGGAAACAACTTGTTATCTTGGATTTTATTAAAATCACCTCAAAAATCTGTCACTGATTCATAGACAATCTGATGTCTCTGCCATGTCTCTAGGCATTCTTGGGGCTTTTTAAAAAAATTTATTTATATGAGAGAGAGAGAGAGATCATGAGCAAGATGAAAGGGTAGAGAGGGAGAAGCAGACTCCATGCTGAGCAGGGAGCCTGACACCGGACTTGATCCCAGACCAGAACCAAAGGCAGATGCTTAACTGACTGAGCCACCCAGGCACCCATTCTTGGGGCTCTTAATTTCTCCTGCCTGCCTGTTGCCCTGATTCCTGTTGGATTCCCAGTCTCTGTTCTGTGCTATTGTTTTTCCTGTAGGATATCACCCCACCTCACTCCAACCTGATCTCTTCTTACTCCAAAGTGCCACTGGCTCAAAGCTGGGGCAGAGCTGACTCCCAGACCCAGTTCAACAGAGCCCAGACACATCGGAAGGACACCTTTGCCTTCAGCCTGGTCTGGATCCTTTATACAGACACGGTTCCTGATGCTACAAAAGCAAAACATACATCCTCTTCCTGGCCATTTCCCTCTCATCTCTCATCTCCTGGGGCCCCTGCTCCGAGACCTCGGGTGTCCCCGTTTGCCAGGGCAACACTGTGAGCATGGAAGGGAGAGGGGAAAGATCAGTGGAGGAAGAAGGAACACCTCTCCTGCAAATCTCCATGATCTGGCTTCAGCATTAAATTCAAATGGCCAGAGATTAGATTCTGCAGGCATAAGCCAATTACATGCAAATTTTGGCAAATCATATGCAAATATCACATGTGACTCGGCCCTGGATTGCATCTGCTTAGAGCAGGCAAGTAGAGCTTATGGGTGAAGTGCGTTCAAGATGGGGGGGCCGCAGGGACAAGAGAGGAGAATGGGGGATTCTTCAAAGCTAACTGTGGGCCAGGAACTTTTATATATGTCCTTTGCTCACCCAACACTTTTTGAGTGTCTGCTGTATGCCTGGCGTGGTGATGGAGGCAGTGAGATCAATGAGCAGCAGTGTGCCCCCCTCCCAGAACTTCTAGATAAGTCAGGACACAAACAAGTACGGTGAGGGGGTTTACAATGGGAAGGAATGATGGTCACGTGTGCAGAATGCCATGGGGACACAGGGCAGGCCATCTAATTAGCCCCAGAGCATCAGGAAGCCTCCTAGAAGCGGTGATGTCTAAGCTGAGCTTTGAGGGATTAAAAGAGGACACTAAGTGAATGAGGGGAGCGCATTTAGGGCCACAGGTGCAGCTGGCACATGAGTGTGATGCTGGGAGGGGTGCATGAGGTGGGGAGGGCAGGGAGGGAGGATTCAGGAGCTGGATCATCAAGACTTTCTTTCAGCCCTGAGCCAAGAAGGTAGAGGTCTAGCCTGACAAATGAGGGTGTAAGCAGGAGAATAATGAGAAAACGAGATGTTTCAGGAAAGCTCATGGACTGAGGCATGGGGTATGACCTGGAGCCGGTCCAGATGGGGCAAAGATCCTGGTTGTGAGGGCTTAGTGCTGGGAAAGACCAGGAGGTGGACATTTTCAGGAAAATGACATCAGGGCCCAAAGGAGGAGGATTCTGTGATCAGTCAGTTGTGGATGATGATGGTAGGAGAGGGATCCTGGGTGATTAGCAGGTTTGGGGCTTGGGTGATCGACCTAGGACTGTGGGAGAAGGGAGGTGGGAGGATAGTTCTATCTTGAACACATCCGGTGTGAGGAGCTGCAGCGGACTCGAGAAGCCACGTCCAAGATGCAGGATGCCTCTCACCGTATTGGGTCAGGTTCTCCAGAAGCAGGTGTTTCATCGGGGTGCAAGCATCGCATTACGGAAGAACTCCCTGGGGAAACTGGTAGAGGCATGGGGGAGGGCCCAGGAAGGAAACGAGGACTAATGTCACCCCAGACACATCCGCGTGATAACTGCTTTGCTTCCACCAATCCCAGGAACTATTTTCATTCCAGGTTTGCAGGTGGGAAAGTGCAGGTGCAGAAGGACTCCTGATCAGGGCCCTGGTGCCAATATGTTAGCAAAGAAAGTAGGATAACCAAGCCCATCTGCGGCGAAACCCCATCCCGAGACGTCAGGCTCCTCTGCCGCAGCCCTTCCAGAGGAGGGACCATCCCAGCAAATGCCGTGACTGTCTTGGAAAATTTTGTGGGGTGAAGTCAGGGATAGTATTTTAGGTTTGTTGGTGGGGGGGGGTCCCTTAATTTCCTTTGGCAAGAAAATGGAAAGAGCCGGAGCCCAGACTCTGTGCCGTCCGGACTGTCCTGGCCTCCCAGCTGCAGGAGAGAGAGAGAGAGAAGCTGGGTTCTGGCAGTCCTGGTCGGTTGCTAGTGGCTCCTGCAAGGGTAATTTTGCAAACAATGCTGAGAAGCTGATTGTGGCAATAAATTACCATGTTAAAAGGAATTATTTTTATCACGGTGTTCTGTGGCCCTGAAGAATGCAGTGAACAAAGATAAGTTGAGTAGACTCTTCTGTTTGTGTGGACCTAGGGTGGGGGACAGACGCAGGACTGTGTGCATGTGTGTGTGTGTGTGTGTGTGTGTGTGTGTGTTCACATTCCTGCCTGCTCCTCGGCTTGAAATTATGCAGGTGCTGGGCCCTTCCACCCTGGGGGGATCACAGGAAAGTCTGAGATGCTGCCTCTACCCTAGAGACCTGCTGGCCCAGGACACAGCCAGAGAAACCCTCCTTAGTCGGGATGATGTCTGAAGAGAACTATGGATGAGACTCTTAATCCTAGGGAACACATTGAGTATTGTTGGGCATTAAGGAGGGCACGTGATGTTGTATGCAACTGGGTGTTGTATGCAACCGAGGAATCATTGGGTTCTACCTCTGAAACTAGTACTACAGTATAGGTTAATTAAATTGAATTTAAATTAAAAAAAATCTTACAAACAAAAGAGCCTGTGGCTGGCCTTGACGACGAGGAGTCTGTGGCCTGCCCCAGCCATCTTTCTTTGGAAGGGCTGGCCAGGAAAGGCCTTCTCACACGTCCAGCTAAGGTAGAGGTAGAAACTTCTCCCCTGTTTGTGGAGGAGAACACATCCCAGAACACTCTGACTTACACGCTGTTCAACGTGTCAACTTTTGGTTAAAGCTAACATACTCAGCCCTGAGCAGGCCCGTGCAACCAGCACTCAGGGAAAGAAAGCAGAATGCGATCAGCTCCCCCAGGAGCCCCCTCCTGCCTCGCCTCCCGCCTCCTTTCCTTCACGGCTCAACCGGCCTGAGGCCCTGCGGGTTTGTAACAGCACAGATCAGCTGGGCCTGTTGTTGTGCATGATATAAAGGAACTACGCAGGTCCGTTCTGAAAGAAGATTATAATCTTGAGTCCTGTAAAGTAAATGATAGGTTTACGGTCGGGGTTCCTTGTAATTTAAAGGAATCTTCTGGTGAAGTCTTTTGTAATTGGATTAATTGTCCTTGGACCCGAGCCTTGGGCACGTTAAGGTTTCTCAACCCTGAACATGTCATTCAGGATTAGAGATTCATTCAGGGTCCTGGAAAACTGCCCAGGTGGCAGACAGAGCCTTAGGAAGGAATCACCCACTGAGTTTTTATGAAGCAGGACCATTTTGCATTGCCTTTGGCCTTAGATTCCCAATTCTTAATCTTGGCTGCACACGGAAACCCCCCGGAGAACTTTAGGAAATATTGATGCTGGGGGGGAGGGGTCCCGCCCCAGAAGTTCTGATGGTTCAGCTTAGATAATTTTAGTCTTTTCTGTTCTAGAGTTGACCCGTAGGGTTTGAAAGAAACAAGTGTTCTGACACTTGCTAAATATGGGAAGGCAGACTTTATTCAGTGGGACCACTACAGTGGGGTCTTGCAGTAGGGGTAAGAGACTGGGCTCAAGCCTGAATACAACCAGGAGAAGTGGGGACTTACAGCCAGGGCGCAGGATGGAGAGGGTCAGTGGTTGGAAAATTACTGAAAGTGACCTGATAGGATTCTTGCTGAAGGCGGTGCCGGGTGATCAGACCCAACCCTATAAGACAAGGAGCTGGATGAAGGTTCGAGGGGGATCAGAAGTTGAGGATGGCGGAATCTGGGTTAACTATATATATATATATATATATATATATATATATATATACATACACACATATTTAAAGATTATTTATTTATTTGTCAGAGAGGAAATCACAAGTAGGCAGAAGCAGGCAGAGAGGCAGGCAGATAGAGAGGGAGAAGCAGGCTCCCTGCTGAGCAGAGAGCCTGATGTGGGGCTCGATCCCATGACCCTGGGATCATGACCTGAGCCGAAGGCAGAGGCTTAACCCACTGAGCCACCCAGGCGCCCCTGGGTTAACTATCTTGAGAGCGTTCCTGCTAATACTTGGGCCATGCAAAGACAGACACAGAAATCCAAAAGCTGAGGCCTCAAGGGAAAGAGGATTCACAGGACCCTGAGTACATTTTGGTCACTTTTTAGTCAAAGGTATAGAGCTGGGTAGAGAAGGTTCTGGGTGACTCCAGGGAGGAAGCCTGTGATACGTTTGCTACCAAGATGTTGAGTTCAGCCCAGACCCAGGGCACAGAGGTCCCTTCTCTACTCTCCTCCAGTGACAGCCCAGGCCCCTCTAGACTGAAATTGTGATGATGATGGGTGGGGGGGAGGAAGAGGAGGGTGAAAATCACGTGGCTGGGGAACATGGTTTAGTACGTCTGAGGCTGTTTTTTGATCTATAAAATGGGAAATAATATTAATAGTACCAAACCCACAGATTTCCAGGAAGCGCTAAACAAGGAAAGGCACGTAAGCCATTTAGCATGGAAATGGGTGCACTGTGATTGCTCCACCAAATGTCATCATTGTCAAAAAATGAAAAACAACAAAAAAACCTACCCAACCAAGTAAATTTGATGATCTAATCGGCTTTATTAAACGATTCATGATCTGGGCAGCAGCACAGCCCACAAGTAGAGGGGAGCACCGGGAAAGGAAAGGCTTTTAAAGGCAGAGAGAAAGCATTCAGAAAAGGAATTTATTAGGCAAGACCACCCTCCTAAGGGGGTAGGGGTCTCTCAGAGGATTGCCTGCAAGAAATTCCAGTGTGTCTGGGTGAGGGTTGCATTCTGGAGGGGGTTGGAACTGCAGTTAGGCTAGTTGTTAAATCTTGGGTTAGTGAGGTTGGGCTTCAACTTAATTAGCTCCATTATGGCCCCGTGGTTTTCTTTTTAATACCATCTCTATCCCCAATTATTGCAAGCTGCCTCAGAACGAGTATTGGTGACTTCTATAATCTTCAATTAAAATGTGCCCATCTGAGCTTGGCCAGAGAAGAACAGTGACATCACCTAATATTCTCTGGGCCAGATGGGCCTCTCTTTTCTGGAAACTAGTCGGGGACCTTCAGGGACCACAACCATGAAAATTAATCTCCAGGCTAATAGCCTTAAAGGTGCAACCACCCCACAAAGGAGGTCCAGGCCTGCCTGAAAACTCACTGTGAAAGAAGAGGCGTGTCCGATGGCTCATTCCAGCCTGCATGAGGCGTGCAAATTGGAGGCAGAAGAATTTTTCTCAAGAAAAAAATTAGTGATTCTCTTCGGAGAACCCTGAAAATGTAACAGATTCAAGCCAGAACCCAAAATTTTGTAAAATCTCAAGAAGAAGAAAAAGAACTTTCCCAGGGCTGAAGATTTAAAGAGCCCCAGCTCCAAGGACTCTCTTTTCTTGGATTTTGATGAAATCAGGGTAAGGTGGACCCACGGCGGAGATAGCCAAATCCCCATTTGATGACTCAAGGTCATAGATGACTCAAGGTCATCTACTCACATTCTATTCCAGGGAGGCGAAGGGGAAATTCACACACAACCAAAGGCAGGCTTTGGGCTAATGTCCAATCCCATCTGGGTGACGTCCCCAGATGGTATCCTCTGGGCCTGTCATTGTTCATTCTTTAGCTTTTACATTCTGCAGAACTTGGAAAGAATATTTAATTTCTTCTGTTATTCAGGAGTACCCTGTATGTGACATCAAGGGTGAATATAGATAGCCTCCATTTACTAGACATATTGTAGAAGATATACTCATTGTGACCTTCTTCCCTTTTAACAAAAGTTTATTTTTTTCTCTCAGTATCTATTTCTGCCTCACATGACTCAGAAGAAGAGTCCTACTCCTATCCCCAGCTTCCAGGATAGATCCTGATTGATAACTTACATCCTTCCCAACGATTGCTTCGTTAAAGACACATGCCTCAATTTTAGCCAATGAGAACAGAAGGGAAGTTTTCCGGGTATCTCCAGGAGAGTTTGTTTTGCTCCCAAGAAAGAGTCAGCTTGGGAATGTCTGGGTCTGAAAATGACTCTGGGCATTGCTGCTGTGATCTTGCTCCTAACCCCAATAAAGAAACCCCTTAAGACAACAGTGCAGTGTTGGAAAGAACCTGGGTTCCGAGGGGCATGGTTGAGTTTCTGAGTATGCTGACTGGCACCTGCCCTGTGGACCTCCAGTTATCTGAAGGAAGGATTTTCCACGTTGCTTAGAGTTTCCAGCTACCTGTAGCCCAAAGCACCCTAAATGCCGGACGAGGGGGACTCAGACGCTTGGGACTCAGACTCAAGTGAATTGCTTGTGGTCACCCAGCTATCAAGTAGTAGAATACCAGACTGAAACCTACATTTCCCTACTCCTTGTCTGGCTTTCTGCTTTCCTCCATCCCAGAGTGGCCATTTCATCCTTAGGAAATTAATCATAGGGTGTCCCGTCATTGAATTCAATGCCCACATCTCATTTAGCCTCAGGGCATTTAATAAAAGAGTGGCCAGCTACGGGCCCTGGCCTGTACCAGACAGAGTTGTCATGTCCTGGCTGAAACTAAGCATGAACCCCATGTGTACAGATGTGGATTCTTGCCTGTCGCTCTGATTTCCCTCCCTCTCTCATCTTTGCAGAAATGTCCACCCCATACCCTTTCTCTGCCCAGGCATCATACATTCCGATTTCCTGTTGCTCTGACCCATGCAGAATTGACCCACCTTTGCTTCGGACATCCCGGTGGCATCTACGTGTTCTTATCTGATCCTCCAAGGTGCTAACTACATGGTGATTTTACACATCTGTTGTATCATGTGCTTTCGTCTACAAGAATAATGACTTAAATAATTAGGGTATTAGTTTCCCTACTTAATAAGGAGTTTCAATGTTGGCAGTTCCAGGACTAGTTTTGCCGTTCGGTCCTGCTTCAAGGACCCCGGTCCTTTCTTTCTTTGTATGTTACTCACCATGCTTTGTATATTGAACACGTTCTTCCCATCGTCAAAAATGGCTGCAGTTGCCCCAAACCCCATGTCATCACACAGTAAGGTACAGAAACAGGAAAAGAAAGGGGACAGAAATCCTCACAAGGGGACAGAAATTCTTACTTTTCAGAGAAGACAATCACTTCTCAAAGCTGCCCGAGAATTTGCCTAAGGCCGCAGAACTGGTGATATAGTGCAACAGGGATTTAAATGTGACTCTAGACTGTCCAATAGAAATATAATACACGGTACATATGTAGTTTAGATTTTTTGTAGCTACAGTTAAAAGGAAAAGAACAGGTGAAATCAATATATTTTATTTAACTCAATGTATCTAAGGATTACGTCAACATGCCATCAGTCTATGAATTACTTTTTTTTAAAGTAAACTCTAGGGATGCCTGGGTGGCTCAGTGGGTTGGGCCTCTGCCTCAATGCCTGTCATGATCTCAGGGTCCTGGGATCGGGTCCCGCATCAGGCTCTCTGCTCGGCGGGGAGCCTGCTTCCCCCTCTCTCTCTGCCTGCCTCTCTGCCTACTTGTGATCT
Organism: Martes martes; assembly: GCF_963455335.1. Taxonomy (NCBI): domain Eukaryota; kingdom Metazoa; phylum Chordata; class Mammalia; order Carnivora; family Mustelidae; genus Martes; species Martes martes. Next base: position 201,828,200 of record NC_137888.1, on the reverse strand, counting down.
CTGTCTGTATGAATAAAAAATCTTAAAAAAAAAAAAGGTTTAAAGTAAACTCTATATCCAATGTGGGGCTCGAACTTACAAACCCAAGATTAAGAGTTGCATGCTTCACCCACTGAGCCAGCCAGGCGCCCCTCAGTCTATGAATTACTAATGAGATCTTTTACATTTTTCAATACTAAGTCTTTGAAATCCAGGGCGACCCTTACACTTAGACATTGAGTATATCTCAATTCAATCACTATCTTTTCATTGGAAATACTTGATCTGCATTTATATTTTATAAGTTTACATTGAAAAACGTAGATATACATATCCAAGTTGTTCCAAATAGACTAAAAGTTTCCCAATCGCCGGATCAAGGAGAACTTTTCACATTTACAATGAAATAGATCAAGTTCAGCAAAATAAAAAAATCCAGTTCCTTAATCCCGGTAGCCTCATTTCAAGTGACTAAATGGATGGGGCACCATAGTTCTGGACCCTGTGTACATAAGCTCATTTTAATCAAATTCTCTGTGCCCTAATACACAGTAATGTGTTAGCAGGTGTCCGCTTATATTTCAGTAGTGCACAAGTCCTATAGTCAGAAGACTGGCCTTGTAGTTGTTGCTTTGCTTCTAATTAGCTATGTGACCTCAGGTGAGTCACTGTGCTTCTCTGGGCTTCTATTAACTCACTTGTTCATGAGGGACTGTGATCTTCAGCATCTCTTCTAGCTCTAAAAGGATGTATTATTTCTCTCTTCTAGAAGGGAAAGGAATGAGGACATTGTTAAAGCTCCAGGCACGGAGGCACACGCACATTCTCTCCAGTGAAATACATGAACATTGGTGTGGCCAGTCTCTGGGATCTGCCAAGATGCTGTGAGCAGACAGACTCCCACAGCATCTCTTCCCCTCATCCAGTACTGGGTCCGCTCATTGTATCTTTCTCCAGAATGCCCAGGATAAAAACTACTGACGCATTGTCTGGGCTCCAAATTCCAGGAAACGTTGCTAGTTTCTTCCCTTTTATACGTTGCCTTTTAAGGAAGAAAAACCCTGTACGTGGACAGAAACCCCTGCATCGGGTTGAACCATGGCTCTGAGTCACTGGATTCTTGGACCAGGCTCTGTCCTTTTATATAAGAAAGAAAAGAAGGGACCCTTGGCTATCCCAGACTCTCTCCTCCTCTGAGTGTGTTTATACTGTGTGCTCCTGGCTTGTTGGTCAGAAAGGGGCTTTTGATTTATCAGATAGCATAAAACCTTGACTATATTTGAACTCCAGAGCTACAAAAGAATGGTCAGGGGATTCAAGTCCAACTGAAGAATAAAAATTGAAGCTCGAGGCTCAGCACTCTACATAGTAATTGGGTTTGACCCAGACCGTGTCTTTCATATGGAGGATATGGGGCTGTCCGTGGGATAAAATTTTAGGGTTCTGTGGGAAGGGCCCAGTTCTTAAAAACAATTACCCCAGACTGGTGACTTCTTACTGCTAGAGGTTCATTCCTTTAGGTCCCCTAAGGTAGGCATAGTGGAAACAAATGGGAGAGTCTAGCCTCAGATTTGAACTTTGGAGAAGAGGGTAATAAGAAATGAAATGGGGACAGAGGGCAGGAGGGGGCCGCGGGAACCAAGAGGACACTAAGGGAAGATGCTAGAGGTTGTCAGCCATTTTATATTAAGCTAATGTCATACTGGAGTTGATACGGGCCAGGAAATACACAAAGAACCTGTCCCAGGTTATGCTCTGCTTAAAGGAAACAGGAGTGTGGGGTTTTGTTCCCTTGTTTCTTTAATCAGAATGGCAATTGGCTTATTTATTCTTCTATTCATTCATCTTTTCATCCATCCATTGGGGCAGATAACTTTCCAAGATGGACGCCATGAATTCCCACTATTTCAATGTGTGAATGCTTGGGGAATGAGTGGCGGGGTGGATTCTCCACACCAACAAGCAATTCCCCGAGTACTGACTGGGTGTCCTACGGTTTGACTCAGGTCTGACACGGTTCTACCCTGAGGCAGCATTGCATGGGTGAGGATTTGGTCCTGCAAACCTCCCCTGCAGGTGTCAATGGGAAGTCTTCATGTTTCTCATGACCCTTCCTCCACTTGGATTAATCTGCTAGGGCAGCTCACAGAGCTCAGGAGACCCATCTGCTTGCTGAATTACTGGTTTATTTTAAAGGATATTAAAGGATACAAATCAACAGCCAGATGAAGAGATCCATCGGGTGAGGTCCTAAACAAAGGAGTTTCTGTCCTTGTAGACTTTGGGGTCCCACAGGGTGGCAAGTGGAAGTGTTCTGGTTCAGCAGTCTGGAAGCTCTTTGAACCCTGTCCTTTGGGGTTTTTAGGGAGGCTTCACTGCATAGGGATGATTAATGAAATCATTGGCCATTGGTCATTGATTCAGTCTCTAGCCCGGCTTGGGACTGAAAGTTCCAACCTTCTAATCACATGGTCGGTTCTCATGGCAACCAGCGTCCCCATCCTTAGGTGTGGTGCTAAAGTCACCTTGTTAACATAACAAAAGACATCTTTATAGCTGTCAGCACTTGGGAAATTCCAAGACTTTTTTGGTTTCTGGGCCAGAAACAAAGACAGAGACCAAATGTACATTTCTTATTGTAAATCAGAATGTCACAACTGCCCTCCCTGTACCTACAGGCTACTCTTTCCATCAAGTGCTGGGTTTATTTTCTCCTCCCCTTGATGCTGTGGAGAGGCTGGTTTGGGACTTGCTTTGATCAATGGAATATGCTAGAAGTGACACTGACTTAGTCCCAGGCCCAGTCTTTAGGAGGCAGTGTAAAGAAGCTCGCGATAGATTACTGGACGAGAAGCCACATGGAGAAGGACAGGACATGACAAGGAGGCTGAGGTACCAGACTCTTCTAGGACCTTCCCGCTCCTTCTGGATGCAGGTGAGTGAGTGACCCCCATTAGTACCCCATGGAGCAGAACAACAGATCAGCTTTGAACACTGTCCCTATTCACAGAATCATGAAAATTTTACATTGTTGTGGTTATAAGCCAAGATGTTTTGGGTGGTTTGTCATCCAGCAGTACATGACTGAACATTTACCATATGTTTTTGGCAGCTATATTTAAGGGGGTTCCCTTTTACTCCAATTTTCTAAAATAAGTTTTTGACCATAAATAGGAGTTGAAATTTGTTAATGATTTTTTCTGCCTTTATTGAAATGATCATGTGATTACTTTGCTTCTTTATTCTATTAGTCTTTGATTTGCTATGAAATTTTTTTAGCAGAGATCTTGCACATTTTTCATTAAATTTATTCCTAAATATTTTGTTTTTTGATACTACAAATGGTATTCTAAAAATTACTTATTTTCCAATTATTTGTGACATTATATACCAAGAATGTTGATTCTTATATATTGACCTTGCATTCTGTGGCTTTGCTAAACTCGTTGATTAGTTTTCGTAATTTTTCAAAGATTCCTTAGGATTTTCTATATACACAATCATATTGTTTACAAACAGAGATGGCTTTACTTCTTCCTGGCCAAGAGTTTATGCCTTTTGATTTTTCTTGCTTTATTGAAATTGCTGTGATTTCTTAAACAGTGGTGAGTAGAAGTGGTAAGAGCTCATATTCTTGCCTTGTTCCTGCTTTTAGGGGAAAAAGTATTTATTTTTCATCACTAAGTACCATGTAAACTTTGGGTTTTTCATAGATGCCCTTTATCAGGTTGAGAAATTTGCCTGCTATTATTTGCTGAAAGTTTTTCTTATGAATGGGTGTTGAATTCTGTCAAATAGTTTTTCTTCATTGACGAGACGTAATTCTTTTATTCTGTTAATGGGGGTGAATTACAATGTGGTCCACAGCCTCTAAGATGGTCCCCAGAAACCCTCTCCTCAATACCACAAAGGTGTTCAGGCCTTTGTGTGATTCCCTCTCCTAAGAATGACCTGGACTTAGTGATTTGCTTTATAATGAAAATAATGCAGGAGAGGTGGGGGCACAGGGCTTCTGAGACTAGGTCATAAGAAGACTGGGGCTTCCATCTTGGGTGACTTCCCTCAATTATCTGTTCTGAGGAAAGCCAGCTGTCATGTTATGAGCTAACCATGGAGGTGTCCACATGGCATGAAATGGAGAGAGCTTTGACCATTAGTTGGAGAGGAACTGAGGGCTTCAGTCCAACAGCCCATATGGAATTGAATCTTACTAGTAACCACATGGGTGACTTGGGAAACAAATCCTTTCTCAGTTAGATCTTCAGATGAGACCACCACCTTGGCTGACCCTTTGACTATAATCTCATGACAGACTCTGCCAGAGAACCCATTAAAAAGCACCTGGATTCCTCACACACAGACACAGTGAGAGAATAAATGTTCATTGCTTTAGGATACTAAATTTTGGGGGTAATTTCTTTATGCAGCAATAGATAACTAATATATACATCAACCACTTTTTGAATGCAAAATAAATCTTGCATTCTTGGACTAAACTCCACTTGGCCATGATATATTTTCCTTCTATACTTTGTTGGATTTGACTTAGTAATATTTTGTTAAGGATTTTCGTGTCCAGGCTCATGAGGGATATTGGTCTGTATTTCTTTTGTAATTTCTTTGTCAGCTTTTAATATTAGAGCTATGCTAGCCTCATGAAATGGGATCTCTCCTCCTCTATTTTTTTTTAAGATTTTATTTATTTATTTGACAGACAAAGATCAGAGTAGGCAGAGAGGCAGGAAGAGAGAGAGTGAGCGGGAAGCAGGCTCTCTGAAAGCCCCATGCAGGGCTCGGTCCCAGGACCCTGGTATCATGACCTGAGCCAAAGGCAGAGGCTTAACCCACTGAGCCACCCAGGCGCCCCAATCTCCTCATCTATTTCTTGAAAGAGTTTATGTAAGATTCATATTACTCCTCCCTCAAATGTTTGCTGGACTTCACCAGTAAGCCTACAATTTTCTTCCAGTAAACCCCATTTACTCCCCTTAAGTATAAATTCAATAATCTTGTAGATATTTGTCTGTTCATATTTTCTTTCTTCTTAGGTCATTTTTTCCACTTCACCAGCTTTAAAGATCAAAACCAAAAATATATGGGTTGACTATCAAAAGAAAGGCAACCATGGCATAATAAGAATTCCTAAAGCTTCTTAGTACAACAGGACTGTGCAAGGTAAAAGGAGCATATTGGGTGGAAATGCATTTGTAGAGAAGAGTTCAAGAGACCAAGATGGTAGGAAAAGACAGCCTGGATGAGAGAGCTGTTGGAGCAGAAGAGTGAGAAAGTTTTAGGAGTTTTAGGGTACTAGAGAGTTGAGAGCAGAAGACTTTAATGAGTTGTTATGGCCTGGTATCTGTGAAAGAAACATGCATTAAAATTAAAATTTGTGTCTGTACCAAGCTGAAGTGAAGCCCTTTGGGGCACCACTATGAATGTCTGGGACACAGGGCAGAAGGGATGAATGCTTTGTAGGCATTGCAATTTCTTTGCTCTGTTTAACTTCCTGAACTTCATTAAAATAACTCTTTTCCCAGGCGGCATCTGGGTGTCTCTGTCAGTTGAGCATCTGCCTTTGGATCAGGTCATGACCTCAGGGTCCTGGGATCAAGCCACACATTAGGCTTCCTACTTAATGGAGAGTCTGCTTCTCCATCTCCCCCTGCTTGTGCTCTCTCTCCCTAACTCTCTCTCAAATAAATAAATAAATAAATAAATTCTTAAAAAATAATTTTTTTCTGAACTTCATTAAAATAACTTATATACTTTGCTCCCATTGGTTCATAATACATTGCTCCAAAACTTAGGGACACACAAGAACCATTTGTTATTATACTCATGGATTCTTTGGGTCAGGAATTTGAACAGGACACAGTAAGGGCAAGTTGTCTCTGCTCCGTGTGATCTCAAAGTCTCAGTTCTCTCTAACACCCCTTTTGCTCTGCCCACTATGCCTTCCAGGCCCAGCCAGTTAAAAGTCTTAGCTTCCTTAATACACTCTGCATTTCTCTTGCAGAGGTCCTTCCTCCACACACACATACTTCCCAGCCCACAATGCTCTTCTCATATCTCCTTGGCTGATCAATTCCTTCACTTTATTTTGGGGGCTGGTTAGATGGGGTCCTCCCTGAGGACCCTCCTTCTGCACCTGTTTAAGTGCCCTTCCTCTGGGTTTCCATCATTCTATGTACTTCCCATCATAAAACATATCATGTGTAACTTCCTGATTCTAATGTCCAACTCCCCAACCAGGTTGTTTGCTCTGTGAAGCTAGAGATGGCATCTGTCTGTTCAAGGGCTATCCCCAGCAGCTGGCACAGGGCTCAATATTTATTTGCTCAGTGCATTAATAGGCAAGGCAGACTTTGTTATTCTCACTTTACAGAGGTGAAAACAGGGTGGAGGAGAATAAGAACCAGCCCAAGTCACGGTCTGTTCTTGACAAAGCTGAGTCTAAGTGCAGTCATGCTGCCAACCTAATGCCCTCATGCATTCTGGAAACAGATCATCAAGCAGGTTTGTGGCAACCCCCCACAGCTTTGGTGCTTGGTACTCTGCCAGCTGTGTCCACTGTCTTTCCAGCCTGGACATGCCAGGCAACTGGGACCATGACAGTAAGAGCCCTGGTAATTAACTTATTTTTATTCATTTGTCCATGAACCACCCAGCAGGAGATTATGCCATTAACTTGTCTTAGTAAGTGCAGCCAGAGAGATGCATGTTCCATTCCCATGAATAAACCTCCTTTACAGCTAAAATATTGATTGTAATTATGAAATAATGCACAGGGAGGGTGCTGGGAAAAGTGGCAGTAAGATCTGGAGACAATAAGCTTTTGTGAGAAGAAGAGAGGGTGGCAATTCTGTCTCCTTGGGTTGCTGACATTCTTCTTTCCCACAGAGAGTAGTGACAAATTATTTTCTTTTTCTCAACTTGGGAAAAAAGTACCCATAAAGCACTTAAACCAGGGATAGAACAAGCCTGACAGCCAGACAGCTGGATCACCCTGTCTCTTTTGCAGCTGCTAGTCATGGGTGTTTAATCAATACTATTGAAACTCCAGATTTCCCAGACTGGACACTTCCAGATGCCCAGGTCTGATGCAGGGGGAGCTGGGAGATGAGGCAGGGCTGGACCAGCCACAGCTGGACCTGAGAGATGGTAACCAAACAACAGGGCACCCAGGGCCATGTGGCAGGATGACAAGCAGAATTCAAGATGGCAGCCTCTCAAGGCAGAGTAAGAGCAAGGTCCTGAGACAGAGAGCTCAGAGGACCAGAAAAGCAGGAGGAAAAAAGCACCTGGTTTCGAAAGATGAGAAATCCAGGTGGGCATGGGAAATTTCTAAATTCCATAGCAACCTGGTAACAATGAACTATCCTTGATACAAAAGCCAAATCCTAGCCCACAGAGGAGCTTCCCATACACTTCCTTTTAAGGATGAAACCATTTTAATACTTGATAAATAACACACAGGAGCACTTAACAAATGAAGCCAAACAAGTAGCCATCAAGCATATAAAACAGGTCTCAGATTTTTTAGTCATCAGGGAAATGAGAGTTGAAACCACAATGAAAAACCATTTAATGTCACTGGATGGGTAATCTCAGAATGGCACCGCCTGCTGGAGGGAAGGCAAAATGGTAGAACCACTTTGGAAAATGGTTTGACAGGTTCTCATAAAGTTGAACACAAAAATGACCACCCTATGATCCAGTAGTTCCATTCTTAGACATTTAAGCAGGAAAAAATGAACACATGTCCATAAAATGATTTGTATATGAATGTTCATAACTGATTTTATGTATAAAGCCCCAAACTGAAAACAACCCAAATGTCCATCAACTTGAGACTAGATAAATAAATTTTCCATATAATGAAACACATTCGGTAATTTAAAAGAAAGAACTAATGGCATATGCAAGAAGGAGACTGAATTTCACAGGCATTGTGCTAAGTAAAAGAATCTACAGTCATTTCCAGGTAATTCAAGAACAGTTGAAAATTGTGGTGGTGGAAATCAGAACGTGGTTAGGGATGGAGAAGGTGACTGGGAGGACATGAGGGAAACTTCCAGGATGACAAAAATATTTTATATTTCACTTTAGGTGGTGGTTCCAAGAGTGTAGACGACTACCAAAATCTATTACTTAAGATCATTGTCCTCTGCTGTGTGCAAATTATATCTCAGTTAAACAAAGTCATAGGCAACTTGGAGTCTCCAGGTCTAGGATGACGAATAAAGCTCACCTACCACTATTTCTGCTTCTGCTCCCAGGGCAGACATTATTAATTGATTTCAGCATTCTGTGCCCTTGATCTTCAGTGGTGCTTCAAAATAAGCCACACTGTGACTCTGTGAGCAGCTTCTATCAATCTACCAATCTGTTAGGAGTCAAAGCCAATGGAATATTACTGCTACTGTGGCCATCGACTTTGTTCTCTAGTTTGGTGAGGCCTGAGGAGATTCAATTTTTTTATAAAAATGATGATCCCATTACAGAGAAGTGTTATAATAATTCGTGTCCCACTTTCCTAATCCCACCACTAGTACCACTGAGGTGTATTTCCTTTTACTATGTTGTCCTAGGTACAATTTAACATACAAGTGTGGGTCCTGGTTCTTTCATTCTAAGCATTCTTCTTGGTTACTAATAACTTTCATTACTTCTTTTTATTTTTTTTTCAAATGGTGGCCTAATTCTCTGAGGCACTGCACTGTCGTTTACTGACCCTTTCCTATGGTGGCAACCACCTCTCCTCCTTTTTTATTCATATGATATGGGGGGTGGGTTTTGTGTTATGGGCTATAGTAAATCTTCACTGAGTGCCTACTACAAGTAGGCACTGTGTTCAGCATTTTACTTATATTTTATTTACTCTTTACAACCACTGTTTGGGATAGGCACTAATGATGCTTTATGAATAAGGAAACTGAGGCACGGAGACATAAGGGAACTCATGCACGGCTATACTGCCGCTAAGTGGCAGTGTTAGGACTGAACAAGATGCCCACTCTTTGAGAGTAGCAAATGGGAAGGCCAAGGTACTCTTCTCTGGAGAGCAGGGGACTTCAGATGTGGGGGAATCTGGTTCTCCCGGCTTAATGTCACCAGCCGGAGCAGCCCATGCCAGTTAAGCCAAACCCCACTTATCTGCTCCCAGCTGGCTCTCCTCAGCATCCAGAGAATGAATTAATTTGTTATTGGGATGCACTGTGTGCTAATTCACTCCAGATTTTCCTGCGGGCCACTGGGTGTCTCAAGGTTAACTCAACCATCTAGAATCTTCCATCAAAGAGGCAGATACCAGGAACATCCTGCCCTCAATGTCTTCCCATCGATGGTTCTCTTCCGCTCAAGTCTTAGGGGCAAAACTCTGGATGCTGTCAAGTATCATTTAATCATTGGAGCAGATTCAGGTTTGGGGTTTTTTTGGTTGTTGCTGTTTGTTATTTAACAAGGCCTGGGGATTGGTTGCTTATGGGTACTCTTGTGGCCTCATTCTTAGCAAAAAAGCACTGTGAGTAGCAGCGTGGTTTGTTCTGAGCCTGTCTTTCACCATATATGAAATGGGGTAATAATGTTCACCTCACATGGTAATGCCTTCGTTTATGCCAAGCACTGAGCCAGTAACTGGCTTGTTTCCTTGTTCCGCCCAGATGAAAGGGTCCTAGTGCTGCTGCCTGACATAACAGGCTCTATTTTCAGCAAAACTTCAATGTTTCCATTAAAATGCTTGCTGATTAGAGTATCTAGATCACCTTTCTAATTAGTGGTAGAAGATACCAGCCCACAAGATGGTTATAGACAGCAATTTTCAGTGTGTGGTGGACTCTTTTAGGGGTGATACCCTACCTCTCCTGCTTCTCTAAAACCTGCTCCCAGCTCTCCACCTATGGGCTGAGCACTGTGGATTCACATGTCCACTCTACCTCTGCCCCTCTGGCCAGAGCTGGTGGACCATAAGGGTACCCATATCACCGAGTGCTGTGAAATCTGGTTGCTAAAACAACAATTTCTTATCATTCCCGAGTCTGTGGGTTGAATTGGGTTCAGCTGAGCACTTCCTACTTGGGGTCTCTCATATAGTTTCTGTCAGATGATGACTGGGGTCATCAAGAAGCCTCACTCCCATGACTCATAGTTGCTTCTGGCTGCTGGCTGGGAAGTCAGCCGTGACCATCAGTCCATGTGCCCAACATGGCTTTTCCACGTGACTTGGGGGGCTTCTCACGGCATGGGAGCTGGGTTCTAACTGTGTGTATCCCCAAAATAAACTTTCCAAGAGACTCGGTCATGGATGCTTCAAGGCTTCTTATGATCTGAGGGGATGAAAACTGAGAGGCGTGGTTATTGGTGGTAGGAGGGATATTTGGGGAAACCAGTTACTCTATTTCAGGGCCTTTTCCAGCTCCACTATTTCCCAATTGCATTGTAATACACCGTTCTCTGTGCCTGGTAATGTGTTATGTCTCTATCTATTTTCTCATTTCATTTCCATAACAACCTTTGGAACCCCCACTTTCAAGATGAGGAAACCAGTCCCAGGTTAGGTAACTTGGCCAGTGTCCCTTTCACTGCAAGGCCACTTCTCTCTGCTAGTGGTTTGTGACCAGGAACCAGAGTGCTGCCATTGATCGAAACCTCGCCCACATTTCTAGCACGAGGCCAGGTCCCCAGAAAAGGCTAAACAGTTGCCTCCTAATGAAACATAGGTCTTTTCTCTGAGAACTAACTGAAAGAAAGGATTTCCTTGAGTCTCTCTCCCTGATGTGGTTCACAGGACTTGAGAAATGCAACCACATTCTCACTTACTGACTGTATGCAAGACAGAAAAAAAAAAAAAGTCTCTCCTCGGACAGCCATCTTGGAGAAAAGAAGTCCAGGGCCCCTCTGCTGCAGACAAGGGTTGGCATCCACGCTTTGCTGGCAGGCAGTGGGTCTAAGACCGTGTGGTCACAGAGGAGGATATCGACCGTGGAGCAAGCCCGGGAATTAAGTTTTTCCACCACCAAAGCATAGATTGACTCCAACCCATCCTGTCTGAGCATGTCGCTGCCCACACTGAAACAGGCAGCATCAATTAAACACCCCTAAAAATACCCTTCACAGAGGAACTCGTGAGAACAAATTGCCTTGGCAAAAGTTATCCTCCCCGGGATTCTTCTTCTTTTAGGGCCTTGAGCGAGTTTGCCTGGCCAACTGGTCAACCAGCCCTGCCTAGGTGGGAAAGGAAATCCTGGAACCTCCGAGCTTCCTCTTCTGGTCTCCCTTAACAACTGGTGTTCTGCTTGGCACTTTACAATTTGTTAAGTCCTTTCACATATTCCCCTCCCCAGAGACCTTGTGAATGGGCTATTATTCTTACTTTACAGGAAAGGAAAAGCAACAGGGAAGAGGGAGAATAACAGGCACCAAGAAATGTGGTTAGTAGAGGTCAAAGCTAGAACCTGGATGATGGTCTTCAGACCCCAAATGCCAGTGCTTTCTGCTCTCCTTTAGTCCCAGGGCACTGCATTTACATATCCCCTGGACACATCCCCTGCACTGGGAGAACCCACCATGGCCCCTGAGGAACAGCACTGAGAGAGATACTCAGTCCTGGTCCTCCACCCACTCTGGGGTCTGCTGGTTGCCCCAGTGATACCACATAGAGAACAGGGACCACCTCAGCCAGGGAAGTCCAGCTCCTGTGTTTTTGGCTGTGTGTTGCAAAGCACAGGCTGTAACCATGAAACTTAACTTTTTCCTTCCCACCTTAAATCTTTCAAAAAAAAAATAGTTCCAGCTAAATATAACAAGGATGCCCTTTGGCACATCTTGCCAATCCTGCAGGTGACTCATAGACCTCCCTCAAGACACTCAGGGATACAGTAGGTGCCATGTAGTTAAAAATACCCACTGCAAGATGCTAGAAGGTGTCGCAAATGGACCTAATGAGCTTGCCCAGCTTCTCCAGACTTGCAAGTAATGTGGGCTGAGCGAACCTGGCAGCAGGAGGGTTTTCATGGGACTTCTTCTGGTCCTTGGGCCTGGTTACAGGACCAGGTTACCAGCCTTCCCAAACACCCACAGAACTGACCAGGTGGAAACACGGGCAAGAGGTCAGAGCAGCAAGGAGCCAGCCTCATTTCATGCACAAGTTCTGTTCTTCAGAGTCCTCCTCTTCTGACAGCCCCAAAGCCTTAGACTATGGTTTACTGAGACAAAGATAAGGGGGCAGAGGAAACAGGGTTGGGGGAGGAGGCTAGGCAAACATGAGGGTTCAGTGGAAGTCTTGTCTCAGTGGACCTTGGAAGCATGAGTTTCTTCACCTAGAGGTAAGGCCTTTGGCCTTTGTGCACCCATATCAGTCACCACTGGCTGTGGGCTGCCCCTGGGAGGGCAGAAACTTCCAGGCTTTTCTAGGTGAGGTGTTCCCCTCATTGGGGATGATTTGCCAGAGAAGGGAACAGCTGTGAGCCATTAGTGGCTGACATTCACAGCAACCGGGGCATAGGTGCACAGGCCAGGTAAAAAGCAGCTCAGTGAGACACCGCCTGCCTCTAGTAGGGACTGTTTATCTGCCTTAAAGTCAAATTGATCAAGGCATCTGAAGTCAAGTCCTTTGTTCATAGCAACACATTATTTTCTGTCTGACCCAAAGGCAAGAGGAAGCCCAAATATGATATCGACTCATTTATCTTTCATCTGGCTTTCCGTCTGATTTTCTGTGCATGGGGCAACCCCTACAATGGGGGAAGAAGGAAAAACATAATTATAAGTGGCTACTCTTCCCCCTTACATGCTCAGCTCCCACGATCCACACCCCCATCTCAGGGCACATGCCTGAGTGTGCTCACTTGCCCCACACTTCAGGTTGGTTTGGTTCTTACTTCACAACTACCTTGGTTATATCAGATGTCTGCCCAACAGCAAGAGCCTTTCACAAAGACCTCGACTCAGTTCACCCTAGGGTGTCACTTCCAGGAAGCCCCTCTTTGCACTGCAGCCCCTGCAGACTCCTCCCGCAGCACAAGTAACAGCAGTGACCACAGCCCAGCTTCTGTTAGGGTCCCCATGGAAGCTTGGGAGGAGGGCACTCTGCCAAGCACCGTGCCAAGTGTGATATGCATAAATTTGCTTGTTTAGCAGAGCACACATGTATTAGTTGAGATGAGTTTGATCATCAGTAACATTCTGAGTTCCAGGTAGCTTAAAGGATAAGGAAAACCATCTTCTATAGAACAAGAAATCTAGAGGTCAGTCAGTTCAAACCAGCATCATCCTGTTCCCAGAGCCTTGGCTGGTGTCTCCTATGTCCTTCCCCTAAGACACTTACTCATGTGGCCTTTCTCTTTAGCAGCACTGTACTGGACAGAGTTCTTGACCCAGCGAGGCACCCCAAACTGTGATTTCTGAGGAATCTGAGTCCCCATGGTCCTGCCTGAATGGGGTTGTCAAACGAAGTCTTCCATTAACTTTTTTGTCATAGTGGGCCTGACTTAACCAGGTGTCACCCTCCCTGTCGTGTAGGCAGCATTGCTCCCAGGCCTGTTATTTATATACCAGCACCTGTCACTGCAGCCTACTGCTAAACCTCTTTATGCCTGCTCACCAAGCGGCATGACGACATTGACATGGACAGGTGGCAGACTCAGTTTTCAATACAGTGGCACCCTTCTTTTGTCTTCTTTCTTGGGTGTTTGCCTTCAAAGCCTGCAGAGATGAGTTACAGGAATAATATGCCAGTCTGGATCCCACTGGGAAATTGAATTCAACTCACTTGATTTAAAAGGAGAGACTTTGGTGGGGGACCACTTACAGAGGGGAGGGCAGGATTGGGGCCTAACGCAGGATGTCGAGGTGCACAGAGACTAACACAGAGTAGAAAGCAGATGCCACTGCTTGATTTGAAGGGGTAAAGGGGGGAAACAGTGTACTTCAGCCCAGTGAGGGTGGAGCTGAGGTGGGGGTCACTGGACAGCAGCCATATTATGGGGAAAAGTAGCCTCTGGCAGACATAATGGGGAAGAGATGCCCTGCTGCCTCTCTCTTCTGGCTTCCGTTTACCTGCTTGTGGTGTTCCCTTGGCTGATCGAGAGACTACCCAGTGTGAAAGGCCAAGAGAGACAGTCTGCAGGGCTATATAGCAGGGCAGGAAGTGGGAGAGTGGATCTTCAAGAATCTACACAGAATAACCAACACACATAAGAAATAAAATCATTTGCAACTGGGTGGTTAGGTGTCATAGCAGAAGATGCCATTCCACTTCTACCCACTTAGTTGCCCAGACCCAAGTATTCTGCCTGTAGGATACCCAGCCCCATATACTGGTTTCTAGCTTAAAGCATAGACTCAACCAATGGGACACCCCAACCTTGCAAGGGGCTTTCTCTAGCCAACACTGTTACTGAGTCTTTCTTAAACATTCTAACCTTCTGTAAGACCAGTGAATCCCATATTTTCCATCTGATTTCCTTAGTTCTTTCACTCTAAAATAAATTCCTTGCTGAGATCCAGTGTGGTGTGAAATACCTCAGTGATGGAGTAAAGTATTCAGTAAGTCCACTGATGATCTTGTTGGAAGGAACATGGCACCCATGGAAGGCAAATTCAAATCCAGAGTGGGCTTTTATGATCTGAGGACAAGTCATTGCCCTCTTCAAGATAGAAAGGGACCAGTGTAAACAACTTGCCTCTGGGTACCTGGCTATTCTGGTGAAGTAGGTGCCCTAACAGGTGCCCAGGTCTGGTCTTTATTGCTGGAAGTTGGGGAAACAGTAATGACAGTAGCCAGGTCAGTTTGGTATGGAGGACTCTCTGCTGTTGAGCTCATGTATGATCTGTGTCAGTGCCAATATAGTCCCTTTGTCTGAGAGCTGGGTGGGGTGGTAGAGCTGATTGATATCCGTGGTCAGATTATCCATCTCATTTTTGAAAGCCTCCTCCCCAGAAGAGCTCTTTTTGTGACTATCTACATGAGGCACAACATTATCACTCACTGCGCACCCATTCTAAGAGGCCCATTCCAACATCTCCCCACCCCACACACAAATTTCCTTGACACTATGCCTCCGATGTTGTCCCTTCCAAATTTCTGACCAGTTAGCCAAACCATTAGCCATAGCCCATGAATCAAGATGGATCCATTCCTCTGGCCATCTTCCCTTCCAGGAAAAGTAGATAACTCAAAAGTTCTTTCCTCTGGGAGTTTTACTTCTTATTGTCCTTCAAAGCTACCTCTGAATGAGTCCATGAAACTTCAGAAAATAGAAAGCCATCTGTAAGCTACACTTAACCATCTTTCTTTTCAGCCAATAGCCTCAGGAATTCCCTGTGAAGCTGGAGGTGTGGGTTGAAGGAGAGGTGGCAATTTAAATAGAGAAGATACAACTTGTTCCCACAACTCATCAGTGGCTTCAGAACTGCTTATATTCATTTTATATGTACTATTTCCACTTCCACTGTGCCTGCCTTTACAGCCTGGTATATCAGATAATACCCACTTATTCACGGGAAGTTCAGATCTCTGCCCTTCAGTCATGCATTTGGTCTCAACTAAAGCTCAGAAGCAAGACAGGTATTGTTTCTCGAAAGACAAATGATTGCGAAGAAGATTCATTTCTTTAAAACCCTTGGGCTTGCACTATAATTGTCGTATTGCTGTATACTTTGCGTGGCATCCCAGTCTACCATATCTAGGGTGAGCAATGTTGGATCCTCTGGCCATTAGCTCGAAGACACAGAGCTTCTTGCACCATAGCTTGCAGTAGCTGGAGAGCTGATTCTTGCCCTGGGCCTCACTCAATGCTGCTTGTCTTTTGGGTAACTTGGTTAATAAGTTGGAGGAACATATCCAATCATGGCAAATATTCCCTCCTTAAGACAATGAAACCCAATGTGTGTTATGCCTTTTTCTTAGTGTTGGGTACAACTAACTTGGCTTTCACTTTAAGAGAGTTATTGCATCAATTCCCAGATTACTGTATCCCCAGAAACTTCACCAAGATGTCAGCTATTTCTATGGAATTTCTTTCTCACCTTCTGGCATGTATGTGTCTTAGTAAAGCCTCTTGGAACACTATTTACTTCCTGCTTTTTAGATTCTAGAAGCATGATATTATTGGGGGAGCATATGATATCTTACAGGATGGCAAAACAAGTACGATCCCTATAGACTAAATGATGGCCCAGAGTGAGAAAATTGACACAGCCCTGAGGCAAATGGTGAAGGTGGATGGCTGTCCCTGCCAAGTGAAAACAAACAGCTTCCATTTTTTCTGTTTATTAGGATGGGGAACATTTTTTTCCCCCTACATGAACAGCTACAGTTCCAGAAACTATATTTATTTATTGCTGGTTAAATATCTATGTTTGAACAGTAGTTGCAGTTGGGGTCCTCTTCTAACTAACCTTATGATAATTTGTTGTCTTTATCCAAGACCCATTTTTAAATCTTCATAAATTCTTTGTAAAAACTGGTGAGTTAAATGGGGGGATAGGCTAGAAGTCAATACCCCTACATCTTCTACATCTTTGAATATTTTTAACATTAATTTTTTAAAAACGATTTTATCTATGCATTCGACAGACAGAGATCACAAGTAGGCAGAGGCAGGCAGAGAGAGAGGAGGAAGCAGGCTCCCCGCCGAGCAGAGAGCCCGATGCAGGGCTCGATCCCAGGACCCCGAGATCATGACCCGAGCCGAAGGCAGAGGCCCAACCCACTGAGCCACCCAGGTGCCCCTTAACATTAATTTTTAATTCATATTGACTAATTTTGGTAATTTTCTCATGGATGTAGACTTGATTTTTGGTTCATAATTTTGGATTGCAAGAGAAGGTCTGGGACCTCCTTCATGACATTTTGTACTACAATTTTCTTTAATCCAAGGCTGGAGAGTCAGTGTGAGGATTCTTTTTGATGAATATGCTTATTCCAACTATCCCAGGAACTGGGAAATTAGCCATTATGTGCTAGGATAGAAGTGTGTAAGATATCAGTAGGCTGACTGGGATGAACTAGTTCTTTCTGGTTCCAAAGTACCATAGTGGAGCCCTGAGTCCCTCAGAGTAGATATCCAATTCTCTTCAAATGGTCTGACAATTTCCCTTTTCCCAGGACACAGTTACCCTGGGGAACAGTCACAGGTCCCTTTGGGAGGGTGGTAATTGGGAGGAAGGGGGGAATTTGAGATTTGGATTTCCCCATGAAAGTAACTTCTTTAGGTGACATCATCACAGGGCCTCAAGCAAGGCAGGAGGAACTTCTTCAAACTGGGGAGGAAAGGACACTTTCTGGCAAGAGTGGATTAGTGGAACTTGACACTTTTCTCACTAAACTTTCCAGGGCAGTTGAAAGAAGCTGGTTTATCCCAGGCTAGTTATAAGACATGATGTACATACTTTTAATATTATCACATTATGAAGGGGCCCTGGGTCTTCTAAATAACTCAGATTTGGGAACGGCTATGTGGTGGCTCAAGTTAAGCTCTAGTTGGCCATACTAGGAGTTTGGGGTTATAATGTCCAATAGGATCCTAATTAGCTGCCAGCCCATGTGAGTCCATAGACCCCATAATCACTTGGCTACTCCCAAAACCTTGTTGGTCAGACTTCTCTGAGGGCCTCCCTAGCTTCTCTGTTGACAGCTGGCACCCTGAAGCATCTTTTAGTAGTTAGTTCTACCTCTTGGTCTCAGCCAATTCTATATCTCTTCAACCCCCACTGACATCAGGGAGCCCATGTTAATGCATCTCTCCCCCAGCACGTCCAATCTATAGGTAAGAGCTACAAGAGCACCTTCCAAAGATTCTGATTCTTTCCTTATTAACCTAATTCTCAGTACTTTGGCAAGGAGAGTGTCTCCAGGGTCCTTTCAAGGTATGTAATTAGGGAATAAGTAAGCAGATCTCATAGACTTAATCCAGTCCAACATTTTTAGCTCTTTCCTCCACATCAGGGCTTCATAACTTTGGGTATATCTTTTAGTCACCTGAGGGTATATCTTTTAGTCACCTGAGTCACTCTGTGAAATACTGATGGCTCACCTCCATCCACAGGAATTTTGATTTAATTGGTCTGTGGTTCAACCATGGACTCAGTAGTTTGAAAAGGCCCTCAGGTGATTAAAATGTGCATCCAGGCTTGAGAGCTGCTGTCCTACATTACGCCACGGAATTTCTGGAACTCTGTTTTATGTTGGCTGTCAATGAATCCAGGATTAAGTCAACCAATCAATTAGAAAGAGTAATTAGAACTGCAACCAATCGCTCAAGGTAGCATGTTAAGCACAGAATCTCCTATTGACAAGTATTGTCTATCTACACGATGTCCCTCCTTCCCTCGTCTTGCGTCTTCAGAAGTAATTCCCATGCACACCTCCATGTTTCTTTCTGGCATCCATTAGCAAGTTCTTGCAATTCGTTTGATATAAATACCTCTTCCTGCCAGGTTTGACTTTGTAGGTGGCCTCCAGTGACTGTCAGGGTCTGATTCTCCTTATAGGTCTCAAGACAATCATTGGTGCTGGCAGGGGCTGAAGGGAACTTGCAGAGAATTGGAGTTCCCTGGCAAAGTAACTTCTGCGGGTGAGCCGTTGCAGGGCCTCAAAAGCAAGGCAGGGAGAGCTTCTGAAAACAAGGAAGGAAGAGAATACTGTTCTGACAAAGGCAAGGCAGTGGGGCCTGGTGCTGCTCTCATTAAGCTGTCCAACGTCGCTGGAGACAGCCAGTTTATCCCCACTGGCCCTGAATTCCTCACACTTTTCATATCCTTTGATGGCAGCACAGCTAGATCCCTCTGAACTTGGCCTCCAATGTGCTCTTCCAGGTGACCCTAGGAAATAGCTGAATTCACTCTTTTTAAGACTCATGACTTGGACTGCCAGGTCCCATTCCTTAATGCCAGCTGGCTCCTGAGTGCCGCTCCTTCCAACTGAGTCAGATAACCAAACCCACATCCCAAGGTTCTGTAGCTGGCAACGACTTCTGGTCTCAGTGTCTGGATAAGACAGGTGTCTGATGGGGAAAAGCTGACCCTGAGTAAGTAGAAAAGGTGTTTATTAAAAAAACATACCACAGCTCCCAGAAGTGTTCGGAAGGCTGGAGAATCATGTTCAAGGCTAAGTTTTCAGAATCACACTGCAGAATTGACCTGATAAGGACACCACCCCTTCCAGCACTCAGGGATCCCCCTACTCATCCCCCCACAATGGAGGCTACTTCTCCCCAAGAAGTAACCTTGTATCCATGGCTGACCCTGAAAGCTAGATGCTTCTGCCGCCATCCTGCAGAAGGTTCTGGATGTAGCCTCCTTCTTTCTATTGCTTATTTCTGAAATAAATTCTCAAGCAGATGAGTCTGAGAGTTGGCACAGAGGTAAAGTGCCTGTGTCTCAGCAG
This sequence comes from Martes martes, assembly GCF_963455335.1. Taxonomy (NCBI): domain Eukaryota; kingdom Metazoa; phylum Chordata; class Mammalia; order Carnivora; family Mustelidae; genus Martes; species Martes martes. The sequence continues at coordinate 201,808,834 of NC_137888.1, read as the reverse complement.
CAAAGGAGACTGGGGAACTGAGATTTCCCCAAGAGCAGAATTCATATGAGATTTATCATAAGAGGTTGGCTTGCGTGATTATGGAGGCTGGCAAGTCTGAAGTCCTCAGGGCAGTCCAGCAGGCTGGAAATTTCCAGACGGGAGCTGGTATAGGCAGTCTTGAGGCAAAGTTTTTCCTTCCTCAGGGAAACTTCAGTTTTGTTTTTAAGGATTTTCCACCGATGGGGTGAGGATCACTCCCATTATCAAAGATAATCTCTGTGTCTGTGAAGTACCCTCCACGATGACACCTAGATTAGCATTCGATTGAATAAATGGGTACCATAGTCTAGCCAAGCTGACTGACTAACTGTCAGTTAGTTAGTCAGTCAGTTAGTTAGTTAGTTAGACTAACAGTTAGTTAAACTAACTGTCACAGCTGGTTATTTCCCAAGATCAGCAGCAGTGTTCAAAAGCTCCTGGGGAAAAATAAAATAAATCAGATATAATAAAAGCGAGCCCCCCCAAAAGTGTTGGGTAGCCAGAAGACAAAACAAATGTTTCAAGCATACCCCACACACTCGCCACTAAAGACGAGATGGTGATGATGTGGATTTCCACTACAGTGACAATTTGTTGGGCTCCCACCATGCAGCAAAGGGCTAGCATATCACCATCTCATTTAAACCTCAATAATTCTATAAAGTGGTTATGATCATCCCCATGTTATCAACAAGGAGTCCAAGCCTTGGTAAGGTCAGTTCATGGTCACAGCACAGGTTGGGGAGAGAGGAGTGAGGTCCGCTCTGCTGCATTCCAGAGTCCATTGCTGTCCACCCTGCAAGCTGCCTCTCCAATGGTCACATAGAGCCACTTCAGCGGCTTGGCCAATCCTCAGTATTTGTACTAAGGAGGGGAAGAAGGAAATCGGTGGACACAGTGATTCTTCAACTTGAATGTACACGAGCATCACCCAGAGAGGCTGTTAAAGCACAGATTCCTGGGCCCCACCAGCAGAGATTCCGGTCTTGTGGGTCAGAGGCAGGGCCTAAGATTCTGCATTTTTAACAAATTCCCGGATGCTGCTGATGTTGTTGGTCTGGGACCAAACTTTTGAGTAGCACTGGCTTAAAGAAATCCACATCTAATGCAAGCATCTCTCTCCTGTGAAACCTTTAAAGGCAACATCTATAAATAGCAAACAGACCGACTGGTATGCCATTTCTCCTCTCTTGCCTGGGGCTGACAGTGAAATGATCAGAAGTCAATGGGGTATCAAGGAAGTGGAAAAGTAACAAAGGACAGCCTGCTAATCTCTTGTCAGAGAAGAACTGGCTGTCAGAGAGAAAACCGGATTTCAGTTTTGTGAGCTATTCCATAAGCCTCCAGACACTCTGGCTCCTTGCTCTGAGGGAACCCTGGTAGGTGAAGTATTGACATAGCACCATTTTTCTTATGGAAAAAAATCAAGGCTGAAGTTCAGATCTTGGAGAAGAAGAGAAGAAGGACTCAGCATGAGTGGGGACTGTGACCATCTCACTTGTACCAACCTGTGCTCAGGTGCATGCTGGTTACCGGTAGGGAGACCCCGTTGCTCTCTGGCAGCTTACTGGGTTGGGGATTTAAGACCTAGTCCTGAGAGGTACCAGAAGTCAATGGGAATTCAGAAAATGAGAGACGAGTCCCCATTCGACCACTTATAAAACATCTCTGAGTCTCGATTTTGTCACCTGTGAAGTGGGGTAATGCAACTGCCTGACAGAGAAAGGTTTTAGTGAGTAGCTGTAAAATTTTACATTGCTTTGCTGCCGCATTCTATGTGACTGAGACCAAAATTGAGCACAAATTGTGCTCCTCCTTTCTCTGGAAGGAGGAAGCGAGATGAATTCCAGATCCTTTAAGGATTTGGGAAGTCAGGACTTGATCAAATAAACACCTGGGTGACTATCAGACGACATAATGAGAAGAGTTTCTTAGCTGGGGTCCTCCGGAAAGCAAGGCTGAAGCAAAGATGAAATCATTGACATTTTGAGAAGTGCCTGGGGTGGTGAGAGGGAGAAAGAAAGGAAGTGGGGATGGGGAAGAGAGGAAGGAAAACAACATGGCGCAACTCGTTATCACCCTGGATGCTACTTCGTGACAAACTGAGAAGGGACGAAGCAGGTAACCTAGTAGACATGTTTGTTCAGCACATGGGACTTCTCCAAAGAATTGCAGGGGAGAGCTACCCTTTACTGCCATCCATGGAAGAAAGAAAGAAAGGAGTGCAGGTTCCTCTGTTTGGCTCTTTCCCATGACCCGTTCCCCTTGGTCAGAATTCACCTCATTGGGACTTATTCCCCCACCCCCTGCAGTTCTGCACTGCATCATCTAGCCCCTTGGTGCCCACCCTGGGTACTCTGTGGTTTTCCAATTCTGAAAATGGAAGGTGACACTGAATCAGTTAAGTGGCAGAAGGATGCAGGGCTCTCATGGACCAAACTTGGGTCACATGGCCAACCCAGGATTAGTCTCACTTGAGCCAATGACTAGTGAGTACATAGGATGAAATTCCACCATAAACATGGAGTGAGGATTCCCGAAGGAGGGCAGTGGGATCAGGGCAACCTAAACAAGGGGTTCATGCTTCAGTGGAGCTCAGAGCCATCCCCCGTGCTACAGACCTCGACAAGTGTGGGTCACAACACAGTGGGGAACCCAGACCTGCTACCTGAAGATCCCAATCTGGAGAGTTCTAGCTCTGTTCTGCCACCCCTACCATGTTTAACTCGCCATCAGCTTCTTGGTAAGACATCTGCCAAGCTTTTCTCTCAGGATGCTTTCCATTCTTTTTTAAAAATTTATTTTATTTAAAAATAAAATTTTTAGAGATTTTATTTAATTATTTGAGAGAAAGAGAGAGAAGATGAGCAGAAGGGAGAGGCAGAAGCAGACTCCCCGCTGAGCAGGGACGCCCCCCCCCACCGCCCCGCTCCACCCCGCCCCGCCCCACCAAGATGGGACTCAATCCCAGAACTCCGGGATCACGACCTAAGCCCAAGGCAGATGCTTAACCAGTTGAGCCACCCAGACATCCCAGGATGCTTTCCATTCTTTATGTGCCCTATTCCTGTGCTTCATGTGTTAAAGGTGAGGTCTAAGACTCACCTGCTCCCAAATTTCCTATTTTTGGATTTCCTGTCCACTTCTCCATTTTTCCCCCTAGATTCTCAGTAATAATACAAAACAAACAAACACCCTAAGGCTTAGAACCAGAGTGCCCATCAGGACTACATTTGGTGTCTAATTGGAGTCTTAGTGGGGATAATCTAGAGACTACAGAATAGCGTATCAATGCATCTGCCAAATCAGTGGAAGACAAGTGACTTAAACTCATTAACCTCTCAAAACACGCAATTTCCATGTGGATGGATTTACTGTTATTGGTCCATAAAAACGCTCAAGAACTCAGATATAAGTCTCTTTAGATCTGAAAATTACAGATATTACAGTATAATATGGCAGAGGGAGCACAAATCAGCATGTACCACAATTGCATGCTTTTGCTCTAAATACACATGAAGCCAAAGCTGCCTACTATATATTTTGCAACAAACTCTGAACAATCCACCCACCTCCCTTATTCAAGAATCTCAGGTATGTGTAGCATACTTCTGCTTCACTGTCTTGGGGAAGAATCCAGGCAGGTTTTTCTGAGCCACACAATTCAACTCAGCTTGTGAAACACATAGGTCCCTATGATGTGCAAAGTCTTGTGCTTGGTGCTCTAGGAGACAACAAGAAGTGTGTTCCTGCTCTCTCTGCTCTCTGCATGCGCATTCTAGCTCATGCCTTGTCACTAGCATTCACTGGAGCTTAAAATCCTGGGTTAAAATCCTGGCTCCATAGCAATGTCCACAATAGCCAAACTGTGGAAAGAGCCTAGATGTCCATCAACAGATGAATGGATAAAGAAGATGTGGTATATATACACGATGGAATACTATGCAGCCATCAAAAGACATGAAATCTTGCCATTTGCGGCGACGTGGATGGAACTAGAGGGTATCATGCTTAGCGAAATAAGTCAATCGGAGAAAGACAACTATCATATGATCTCTTTGATATGAGGAAGTGGAGATGCAAGGCGGGGGGGGTTGGGGGGAGGTAGGAAAAGAAAAAATGAAAAGATGGGATTGGGAGGGAGACAAGCCATAAAAGACTCAATCTCAAAAAATAGACTGAGGGTTGCTGGGGGGAGGGGGGACGGGAGAGGGTGGTGGGGAAATGGACATTGGGGAGGGTATGTGCTATGATGAGAGCTGTGAAATGTGTAAACCTGGCGATTCACAGACCTGTACCCCTGGGAATAAAAATACATTATATGTTTATTAAAATAAAAAAAATAAAAAAAATTAAAAAAATCCTGGCTCCATCATATACAAACCTTATGACCCTGGGCAGATTAATTTTTATGCACTGGCTTCCTTATTTATAAAATGGGATATTAATAGTGCTTAAGTTTTGAGGTTATTGTGAAAATGGAATGAACGTTAATATATGGAAGTTACTTAGTACTCAGTAGAGTTGGTAGCACATGGTGAGTTCTTATTAGTTGTTGTAATTAGTATCACCATAATCACCATCCCATCTCTTTGTAGCTCAAAGAACAGTGACAGAGTAGGATTGTGAGTCATGAAGTTTTTTGTGGAGAAAGTGAAAGACTGGTGCATGGCTATAGCAGATAGCTGCTGGGTTCACAACCTCTAATGAGCATAAAAGCAAAAAGTCCTTCCTAAAGTGGATGAAGAACCTGGGAACTTCAGCAATTTCCCCAAGTAGACATCCCTTGTTTTGTCTGCCCAGAGAAGCATGCACTGTCTGCCTTCTAGGAAATGCCCCTTCTCTCAGTCTAACAATGTGGTTTCACTTGGAGAGCCATATTGAAATAAGACTTAAACTCCCCAAGTAGAGTGATGGGTCTGAGTTGGGCATCGGACCCAGACTGCACCAGTCTAACACTTTGTAGGTGTTAAATTTTTGGCACTGGAAGAAGTGAGAGTTGGAGTCTCTCTCTAGAGGTGTAACTGGAAGATAAGCCAACAGCTTAGTCCCATACACAAGGAGAAATGGTTCTGAGGGAATGCAGAGAAAGACAGAGACCAAAGGTAGAGAAAGATCTGTCAGTCGTCACATCCTACTTACATCCTGTCTGCAAAGACATCAGGTTGTATGAAATAGATTATGGGGCTGGAGATTGGATATTAAAAAAAAATAATAGGGGCGCCTGGGTGGCTCAGTGGGTTAAAGCCTCTGCCTTCGGCTCAGGTCATGATCCCAGGGTCCTGGGATCGAGCCCCGCATCGGGCTCTCTGCTCAGCGGGGAGCCTGCTTCCTCCTCTCTCTCTGCCTGCCTCTCTGCCTACTTGTGATCTCTGTCTGTCAAATAAATAAATAAAATCTTTAAAAAAATTATAATAAAAAGAGAGGGCTTGCATGGATTGGTGACAATTGTTGACATATTGAACTTGATCAACTTAATTCTGAGTTCACGAGGTTCTAAAGAAACTAATGAGTAAGAGGTAAGTTTCCCATGTGGAATTTATCTCTCTTTCTCTTAATTTCCTCTAAATCCCTCTTTACTTCACCCCAAAGACTTTCTTTCAAGTGTCCAGAGCCCCATTATTCTCCATCAGCAATTCCCTCCTCTCACTGAGCTCCAGAACGTTGACAGTAGGAGATCAGAATGTAGCAATGTCCCTGGAAGGCAGGGACATGGGGGTGAGGACCACATGCTTTTTTTCCCACCAGTGTGGGGTTAGGACTTTATTTGGGGTGGTGTGGGCTGGTGGCATGGTTATTCTACCTCGGTGCCGCCACTGCTGCATGCCAACGGGGAAAAGGTTTCGTCTCCCTCCATCTCTTGTGTAATCATGGACACCTCGGGTTTGGCCAGAAGCTGATTGATGTTCTCTGGTCCCTTTGCTGCTGCTAGTGGTGGGTACTCCGATTCCATTCAACCCCCTACCATGAGAGCTGCGGCTGATTTCCCCACGGAGTTATCTGAGGAGGAAGCACCTTCACAAGGTGAGCACTGACCTTGTTTCCTCCCGATACAAGCCCAGTCTCAATATGAGGAAAGTCCCTTCCTGCCACAAGCATGACTGCTGTACTGCTGGGATGATTTGACCTTTTCGGCCTCTTCAAGATGCCACTGTGGCTGCAAATGGCCTCTCTCTCTTAGCCACCAGCATGGCTGGTACCAGCTTGGGTTAGAGTCTCCTGATTTTAGTTCTCTGTGATGCAGTGGCTGGTGTGCAGGAGTTGCACAATATGCATGCCTGCCCCGTGCAACTCTCCTCTTATTTATGATGCTATTGGCTTTAATCCCGTTAAATAACAATTTTCCCCATCAGCTTTTTCTGTTACAATTCTCGCCCTCCCCTCTTCTTCTACTTCAGGCCTTATCTTTGTAGTTTGACCTTGTCCTTGTGATAGTTGTCTATCCCTTAAAATTATGAAGTGGATGGGCTCTTTGGTGATAGATTCTTGAGAAATTCCTACTAGAGAAGAAAAAAAAAGAAATGTAAAGTCTCCCCTCATCTTGACAAAGAACAGTAGTTCTATTTACATCAGTAGAGTTGCAATCAGAAAGTACTAAACAGCCCAGATTAATGCTCCAAACAGCTTCTGTGTGGGTGGGCAAGACAATTAAAAGCTAGACATGTTCAAGTTTTTTAGAGGATGTCTAGGTGATAAAAATGCTGTCAACACATCCAAGGAGGATTCGGCCAGCTTTTGTCAGAACAAAATTCTCATGTCCGTGAAGGAAACGCTCATCTTTTCATCAAGTCTGGTGTCAAACTGGAGAGGAGTGTTAGTGGGGGGTGAGGGTATGGGGGCGAGAGCAAAGACAGCCGATGGCTTTATGTGTAAAGGACAACCAGAGAGATGTCCGTTGAAATCAGGATCATGCTGCAGAGACTTTAAAGACCAAGCTCTAAATTTCTAGATGGAAAAAGAAATGAGTTGCCTTAGGATGTCTCTAAAGGCCTCCTTCAAAAAGTTTGAAGGGTCCTTCAGCACTATCTGGGTCTGCAGCTTAGAATTGCTCGTTGCCATTGTCCTAAAGTTTTGTTGATCCTCTTCTAGGTACCAGGACTGTTGGCGTGAGCTTCATGCATCCCATTCTACCATCCACGATAGTAGGCATTATTGTCTCTATTTTGCAGGTAACAAGACCGGGTCTCACGTAAGTTATGAAGCATAACAAAAGCAACTCGGCTTCCAGAGGCAGGATTCAAATCTTTGGACTGAGTACTACCTCCAAAGCCCACTGTGTTCCCACCCTACCCCTTGTGGGTGCCTATTCTCTGAGAAAACACTTTAGATTCAAAGATACAAGTAGATTAAAAGTAAAAGAATGGAAAGAGATAGAGCATGCAAATGGCACCCATGAGAGTTGGAGTGGCCATACAGATATCAGACAAAACAGACTGAAACACAGATGTTACTAGAGTTAAATATGGACGTTTTAGAATGATAGAAGGGTCAGTCTATCAGGAAGACACACCAATTATAATTACACATACACCTAACAATAGAGCCTTGAAATACTTGAAGAAAAAGTAAACTGAAAGGAGAGAAATAGAACATCCAACAATAACACTTGGGGATTTCAATCTTCCACATTCTTTATTTTTATTTTACTTTATTTATTTACTTTTTTAAAGTAGGTCTCACACCCAACGTGGGGTTCAAACGCATGACCCTGAGATCAAGAGTCAAGCCCTCTACCAACCGAACCAGCCCAGCACCGCTCCATATTCCACTTTCAGTAATGGATAGAACAACTAGACAGAAGACCAACAAGGATTAAAAAAAAAAGACGCGAACCACACCGTAAACAACCAGCTCTAACAGACCTTTCTAGAACGCTCCACTCAGAATGTACATTTTTCTCAAGTGCACATGGAGTGTGCCCTGGGATAGACCACGTGCCAATTTATAAAGCAAGTCTCAATTGATTTAAAAGGATGAAACAGGTGCCTGGGTGGCCGAGTGGGTTCAGCCTCTGCCTTCGGCTCAGGTCATGATCTCAGGGTCCTGGGATCAAGCCCCACATCCGGCTCTTTGCTCAGCAGGGAGCCTGCTTCCCCTTTTCTCTCTCTGCCTGCCTCTCTGCCTGCTTGTGATCTCTCTCTGTCTGTCAAATAAATAAATAAAATCTTTTTTTAAAAAAAGGATGAAACTGTACAAAGTACATTCTCAGGCCACAATGTCATCAAATTAGAAATCGGTTACAGAAAGGAAGTCGGGAAATTCACAAATATGGGGAAATTAAACTTCCACCTTGGTTTCCTAAGGAACCAACGGGGCAGAAGAAGTGGCAGGGGAAATTAGAAAATACTTCGAGGTGAATGAAAACAAAAACTGGACATCCCCAAACTTACCAGGTAAGCTGAGGCTGTGCTTAGAAGGGTATTTACAGCTCTAAGTGCCCATTAAAAAAAAAAAAAAAAAAGAATTGCAAATCAATACCTTAACCTTCAATCTCAGGGAACTAGCACAACAAGAGCAAACTGTATCCAAAAGCAAGTCAAAGGAAGAAAATACGGATTAGAACAGAAATCAATACAAATGGAAAGTAGAAAAACAAAACTTTCCTTTTGTAAGTAATAGAATAACTTCAAAGAAAAAACTTAATACATTGGTACTTTGAACAGCATGTCTCTCCTGCTTTTTGAACAAGGGGCCCCACATTTTCATTTGCACCGAGACCTGCCCACAACACAGGAATTGTTCTAAAATGCAAGTCATACCTTGTACTTCAGCTGCATAAAAATCTTTACCCTTCCCCTGCCTCCTCAATGTCCTAATGCAGCTTTTCAAGGATTCTCACAATCCTTGCTGATCCTATATTCTGCTGTTCCACACAGCACACCTTGTACTTCCAAAACATAGATCTCCTTGTCATCGCCCGGACACCCCGTGCTGCTTTTCATGCCACAGTGCCTTTGCGCGTAATGCTCCCTCTGAGTGGTATGTCTTCTCCTGTTCTGCTTTTTAAAAAAAAAATTTTTTAAAGATTTTATTTATTTATGTGAGAGAGAAAGAGAGAGAGAGAGAAAACACAAGGTGGGGAGGAGGGGCAGAAGGAGAGGGAGCAGACCCCCTGCTGAACAGGGACCCTGATGTGTGGCTCCATCCTAGGACCCTGGGATCATGACCTGAGCCAAAGGCAGATGCCTTACCTGACTGAGCCTCCCAGACGCCCCTCCTGTTCTGCTTTCTGCCTCAAATTTAGCATTCATAACACCCCCTCACCCTTCACCTCCTCCCTGAAGCTCTTGTCTGAAACCCTAGTTAACCTAGGCTCTTTTTCTGTGTTATTTCTGTGCCTTATTCACACTCCCCATTGCATGGGCCATGTTTTAACTGTCTCTCTACTAGGTCTCCCTGATCGACTGCAGGGTCCTCAAAGCCGAGGACCTTTTCTTATTTACTGCTGTACTCCTAGGATCAGAGTAGATCAGACCCGAACCACAAGGAGAGCATAGTTCTGCTGCATTTGAAATAGGGAAAGCATAAAAAGGAAGGCAGGTTAGTACATTGCAACCATGAGTGGGGAGCTGGCTTTCAGTGACTCCATAGCATTTGGGGGAAGGAATGAGATGTTCAAATGAGAGGTGAGGTTGGCCTGCAGAGTCTGGAAAGTTCACATGCCCACTAGAGATCTCTAGTGAATGCAGTTGCTGTTTGGAGTCATGAAAACCAGGACAAAGAGTGGGCTGGGGGCAGGTCATATTATTGAGCCTCCATGAACCAGATACTTCCAAGCACTTACTAAACCATCTGAGATTCACAGTAAGCCTATAAGGTATATGACCTATAGTCATTGGCCTAACCATGTCAGTGGAAAGAGAGGGAGGGGAAGCAGGTGGACACAGAAATAGTGGCGGAGCAGGGATTTGAACCCAGGCTGTAAGGCTGCAGAATTTAGATCCTTAACATCTAAGCTCCGCTACCTCTCGTTAAATTGTATCGAGCGGCTTCTGTGTGCTAGAGACCCCACTAGATGTTTTCCTAGCGGTATTGGCTCACTCAGTACCCTTTCCGACCTCTTTCTCAAGTAACTTCTTACACTGCTAAGACTGGGAAGGGAGGCATTTTCCAGACCTAACAGCTGTGTTGTGGGTCCCATGTACGGGATGATCTTGTGTGAGACTTTGATCTGCATTAGAGCAGAGAGGCGGGTGTCTGTCCATTTTCCCGGCACAAGCTAGGTTAGAGGTGGCATGGTTCTTGCATCAGCTGCTTCTGGATCCTGTGGGTTTCTGATCAGGCAAGGGGGCAGCCCTTTTGGTCAACCTTTGGGTGGTTTGGGTAGTTGTTTATGGAAGCTTGGCTCGGAGCCGACTTCCTCAGCCCTCATAATAGTCCTGTAGGTCTTCTAGTCTCCTTAATAAACTCCTTAGCTGGGACAGATTTGGTTGCCGCAGGCAAGAGTCCTCATTAATGCCCTTGGATTCCCTCCCCATAGGGTTAGTTGGTTGGTATCTTCACAGGGAAACGGGAGCTCAAAGAAGTTAAAAGACTGGTCAAAGACAACAGAGCTTTGTAAGTGGTAAAGCAGGAACCCAGATTTAGTTCTGTCCGACTTCAAACCCTGACATTCAACCACTGTATTTTTCTTTTTCTTTCAATTTTTCTACTTGGCTCTGATGTAATCACAAGCCATTATTTCGGAGAGATCCTTATTATCAGAGGCAACTCTGTTTCTCTCTTCCTCTCTCCGTTAGCCGGAAATGTGCTCCTGAATCTGACAGCTCTAGCCGCATTGCCTTCTTATGACTTAGCTCCCCTGTCGTTGAGCTGGCCCCATGCTGGGAGTTTCACACCATCCTCTAACAACCCCAGAAGGTGGGTAATGTAATCCTCCTCTTAAAAACCAGAAAAGAGACTCTGAGAGCTGTTGATTGAATACCCTGGCTGGTCAGTTAAGGTCATGCTAGCTGTTGGAACAATCCTAACAATGAAATACAGGCTCAGATATGGTAGGGACTAATTTTTCACTCATCACAAGTCTAAAGCAAATGTTCCTGATGGACAGGTGTTTCTCCTCCAAACGGTGAAGGAAGACCAGGAGGCTGGCACATCCAGGGACAGGAAGGTCAACTGGACCAGGGATGGGGACGGGGTGAAAGGGATGTGCAGGACCTCATAACCCCAGCAAGAGAGTCTTTACTCAAAAAGCAGTGGGTCCCAGAGTCAAGTGGTGTATTTGAGCAGAGGAGGGACCCAGAGGTGATGGTGGCTGGAGGGTTCACAGGTTCCCTCTGGCTGCTGAGTGGGGAGCTGAGCTAGAGGGGGAGGGGGGAAGCAGGGCACAGAGGCAACACTTCACACTTGCATCCCACTGTCAGAGCTCTTTCTGCCATTTGTTTTCCCACAAGTTTTTAAAAATGTGATTTCATTTAAATTCAATTCATTAACATATAGTGTATTATTAGTTTCAGAGGTAGAGGTCAGTGATTCATCAGTTGCATATAACCCACAGTGCTCATTACATCACATGCCCTCCTTAATGCCCATTGCCCAGTTACCCTATCCCTCAACCCACTGCCCCTCCAGCAACCCTCATTTTCTTTCATAGAGTTAAGAGTCTCTTATGGTTTGTCTTCCTCTCTGATTTTGTCTTATTTTATTTTTCCCTCCCTCCCCCTATGATCCTCTGTTTTGTTTCTTAAATTCCACATATGAGTGAAATCATATGATAATTGTCTTTCTCTGATTGACTTATTTCACTTAGCATAATACCCTCTAGTTCTATCCACATCATTGCAAATGGTAAGATTTCATTTTTTGATGGCTGAGTAATATTTCAGTGTGTGTGTGTGTGTGTGTGTGTGTGTGTGTGTGTGTGTGTGTGTATACACACATATACACACCACATCTTCTTTATCCATTCATCTGTCAATGGACATCTGGGCTCTTTCCATAGTTTGGCTATTGTGGACATTGGGGTGCAGGTGTCCCTTCCAATGCTAGGTTTGTATAATTTGGGTAAAGACCTAGTAGTACAATTTCTGGGTCATAGGGTAGCTCTATTTTTAACTTTTTGTGGAACTTCCATACTATTTTCCAGAGTGGCTGCACCAGCTTTCATTCCCACCAACAGTGTAGGAGGGTTCCCCTTTCTCCACATCCTCGCCAACATCTGTCATTTCCTGATTTGTTAATTTTAGCCATGAAAACTGTGGTTTTCATTTGTATTTCCCTGATTCCAAGTGATGTTGAACATTTTTTCATTGCCTTTTGGCCATTTGTATATCTTCTTTGGATAAATGTCTGTCTTCTGCCCATTTCTTGACTGGATTTTTTTGGTTTTGGGTTACTGAGTTTGTTAAGTTCTTTATAGAGTTTGGATACTAGCCATTTATCTGATAAGATATTTGCAAATATCTTCTCCCATTCTATAATTTGTCTTTTGGTTTTGTCAGCTGTTTCCTTTGCTGTGCAAAAGCGTTTTATCTTAATGAAATCCCAATAGCTCACTTTTGCTTTTGTTTCCCTTGCCTTTGGAGACATGTCTAACAAGAAGTTGCTGTGGCCGAGGTCAGAGGTTGCTGCCTGTGTTCTCCTCTAGGATTTTGATGGATTCCTGTGTCACATTAAGTCTTTCATCCATTTTGAGTTTATTTTCATGTGTGGTATTAGGAAATGGTCCAGTTTCATTTTTTTGCATGTGGCTGTCCAATTTTCCCGACACCATTTGTTGAAGAGACTATCTTTTTTCCATTGGATATTCTTTGTTGAGATTAGTTGACCAGAGAGTTAAGGGTCCATTTCTGGGTTCTTTATTCTGTTCTGTTGATCAATGTGTCTGTGTTTGTGCCACTGCCATACCGTCTTGATGATTACAGCTTTGTAATAGAGCTTGAAGTCTGGAATTGTGATGCCACCAGTCTTAGGTTTTCTTTTTCAACATTCCTCTGGCTATTCAGGATCTTTCTGGTTCCACATAAATTTTAGGATTATTTGTTCCAGCTCTGCGAAAAAAGTTAATAGTATTTTGATGGGGATTGCACTGAATATGTAGATAGTTCTAGATAGCATAGACATTTTAACAATATTTATTCTTCCGATCCATGAGCACGAAAAGTTTTTCCATTTCTTTGTGTCTTCCTCAATTTTTTAATAAGTATTCTGTAGTTTTTAAAATACAGATCCTTTACCTCTTTGGTTGGGTTTATTCCTAGGTATCTTATGGGTTTTGGTGTAATTGTAAATGGGATCAACTCCTTAATTTCTCTTTCTTCTGTCTCATTGTCAGTGTATAGAAATGCAACTGATTTCTGTGCATTGATTTTATATCCTGTCACTTTGCTGACTTCCTGTATGACTTTTAGCAATTTTAGGGTGGAATATTTTGGGTTTTCCACATAGAGTATCAGGTCATCTGCAAAGAGTAAGAGTTGGACATCTTTGCCAATTCTGCTGCCTTTTATTTCTTTTTGTCATCTGATTACTAAGGCTAGGACTTCTAGTACGATGTTGAACAACAGTGGTGAGAGTGGACATCCCTGTCATGTTTCTGACCTTAGGGGGAAAGCTCTCAGGTTTTCCCCCATTGAGCATGATATTCACTATGGGCTTTTCTTTTATGACTTTTATGATATTGAGGTATGTTCCCTCTATGCCTACATTGTGGAGACTTTTAATCAAGAAAGGATGCTATATTTTGTCAAATGCTTTTTCTGTATCAGTTGAGAGAATCATGTGTTTCTTGCTCTTTTTTTTTATTATTAATGTGATGTATCACATTGATTGATTTGTGGATGTTGAACCAAACCTGCAGCCCAAGAATAAATTCCACTTGGTTGTGGTGAATAATCCTTTTAATGTACTCTTGGATCCTATTGGCTAATATCTTCGTGAGAATTTCAGCATCCACATTCATCAGGAATATTGGTCTGTAATTCTCCTTTTTGGCAGGGTCTTTGTCAGGTTCTGGGATCAAGGTAATGTTGGGCTAGTAGAATGAGTTTGGAAGTTTTCCTTCCATTTCTAATTTTTGAAACAGCTTCAGAAGAATAGATATTAATTCTTCTTTAAATGTTTGGTAGAATTCCCCTGGGAAGCCATCTGGTCCTGGACTCTTGTTTGTTGGAAGACTTTTTATTACTGCTTCAATTTCTTTGTTGGTTATGGGTCTGTTCACGTGTTTTATTTCTTCCTGTTTTGGTTTTGGTAGTTTTTATGTTTCTAGGGTTTCTAGGAATGCATCCATTTTTCCCAGATTGCCCAATTTGTTGGCATACGGTTGCTCATAATATGTCCTTCTAACTGTCTGTATTTCTTTGGTGTTGGTTGTGATTTCTCCTCTTTCATTTTTTACCACAATTTTCGAGTTACTTGGACAAATTCTTCCACATTTACTAATCAAGTTCTAGTGCTTGATCTGGAAACTGCAGGTCCTTCTAACTGTTGGTGAAAAAATTCTCATCAAGATAAAAAATAAATATTGCCTCTTTCCTTGCAGCTGTAGAAAAGTGGATACTATCCCACATCTTAATACTGTCTTTGCAAAAGGTGTATCTGACAAGGTCTTCTCTAAGACACCCAGATTTTGGACATGGTTGCATTGCAGGTATAGCTATGACCCATGAACTCCAAAATATCTCTCATTCTAACTGTTTGCCCTGGTAATAAGACTTAAAACACATTCTTCTCGCAGTAAGCATTGTGTAATGTACTGACTTGTCGAAACACTATGTTGTACATCTGAAATGAATATATCATTGTACATCAACTATAGAGAAAACAAACACAAAACAGAAAATAAAATAGCATCTTTATTTTCCAAAAATAAGTACTCGCGAGGTTTCTTTCTTAAGCCCCGAGGAGAACATTGATCATTCCCCTTTTATCTCTTTGTAAGAAAAATACACTCCTCTGTAATTTTTTTTTTCAAACAGAGTTTGGTGGCTTGGGCTCATTTAAATGAGCCCAGGAGACTTGTAGGGAGCTTTGGAAAAGCCTGGTAGGGAGATGCTGCTGGCTGGGGTTGGGGTAGGGGCGATGAGAGAGTTGGAAACTGGACAGAACTGAGAAAGATTCTGGAGATTGAATTGGAAAGACTTGGGGGAAAGTCTGCACCGAGCATGGGAAGTGAGCAGGGAGTCCTTAAGCCTTAAGTCTTAAGTCTCTCAGCCTTCTTGCTTAAACAGGAAAAGAAGCCAGAGAGTGGAATATCCCTTGAAGTCTGTTTATTCACAATTACTGGCTTTAAGAGGTCCTTCGTGCAAAATTACTCTCCTCAGAGTGAAAATGTGAAGGTCATTGACTCTACCTGATCAGTGTTGGAGGAAATGGGGGTGGCATGGCGGGGGTGTGTGACGTGGGTTCTAGGTGACTCAGAAGGTGGATTTTCCTCCACAGACATCTCAGATGATGGGTGGGGACATGGACAGGAACAGAGCTCTATGCTGGAGTCCCCAAAGAGGTGGCAGTCTTGCTGGAGCTCTGCTCAGCTGTGTCGTCTGGCTGCTGAGAGCCTGGGGGTTTAGGGGAAGGCATATTTCACACACTGTGGAGACTGTGACACTGGATTGTTCTGAGAGAAATAAGGAGAGGGCTGAATGGCTAGGAGAAATATGCTGGGACTTGAATTCTGTGTGATGGTACGTATACAAATAGCTATGACCAAGCTATATATAAAAACAGAACTCTGACCCACAACGTACAACCCCTAGTTCAGGAAGCAAACCCGCAACTCCTATAGCAATCCACACCAGATGACTGGGTTGTCATCTATGGCTGGATGTAGCTGCCAGCTTCCCTCCTGTGTGTCCCCCTTCCAGTTTAGGAGCAATAGGAGAAGGCCAAATATGCTTCCCTAACCAATCACAGAGGATGTCCCCACTTCTAGTTCCCCCATGTCCACACCTCCAGTTGGGACACCCCTGGATCCTTCTCTTTCTTGCTAGAAAGCTTCCCACTCCCCTGCTTGCCTGTGAATCTCTGCCAAAGGCAAGCGGTGGTGGCTGGCTCCCTTCCTACCGAAAACTCTGGAAAAATAGCCTCTGCTTGTTCTCATGTGGGTGGTCTTCCTTTCCTTCTGCACCTGTCTCCTTCTGAGACCTCATCCAAGCTGTCTTGCTAGGGACCTGGGGAGGGGGAAGGCAGGCTCTGAACTTGAGCACTCCATTTTTCTCAGTTTTTGGGCAGAAGGTGATTCTTCCTCAGGGCTGATGCTGGCAACATCTGGTCAGTTAGTGCAACATCGACCCAGGGCAGCACAGAAGTATGATTGAGTAGGGAGGAGGGCTGTCTGCTGGCACAGATTCTCCAAGAAATCGCTGTTACAAGGTCCAGAAATCATTTATCTTCTTTACAGAAGGAAAGCCCACCAAGTTCGGAGCTGTACAAGTGACCCGCATGGTGTGTTCTCCTTCCCAGACAATTGGTACAGAGTATGCACAATTTTTTCTGGCACTGGGTCTGAATCCTGGCTTTCTCACTTTCCGTCCTTGTGACCTCGGGCAAGCTGCTTCACTCCCCAGGGTTTGAAAGTCCTCATGTGTTTAGTTCGTGGACATTTCTATGCTTCTGCCTATGGTAGCACCAGGTTTCTGGGAGGGAGAGCAAAAGCTTGCCCAAACTCTTGAGGCCTGGACTTGGAACTTGGGTATCATCCCTCCCACGGCATTCTGTTGGCCAAAGCAAGTCATGGCCAAGCCCAGATGGAAGGAGAGATTGATTCCATGACTTGATGGGATGAATGGCAAAATAATGGCAATCTACCACAGATGCCAAGGCAGGAAAATGCTATGGATCTTCTCCAAACCCCAGAGAGCAGGTTTTTGTGGGGGGCAAGGAGAGACCTGAGCACCCACAATGTGCAGCTGCCAGTAGATGTCTCCCAAAGGGGAGGGGCAGCGGGAGAGTTTCCCCCAGCTGAGAGAGGGGGAGTATTTTATCATGATGTTCCTTATAGTCATGAGCACATGATTTTTTTTAAAAAAGCAGACCAGTCTTGGTGTTCAGTCAGTCTTGGTGTTCTTTTCCACTTCTCTACAGACTGTTGCTCCCTTATTGCCAACTCCCAGGGAAGACCACTCCCACTGCCCCCTGCTCGTGCTGCTGTCAGAGTTAGACCCCGCATCCACAGGGCAGGACCCCACCTGGGGAGTGGATTGTGAGGAAGAGGAAGACCTTTGCCCCCCATTGCAGAGAGGCTTCACATGGTCCACGGGTCCACTCATTACAGTGGTACCGGCGCATTCTAAAGCCCAGTTAGACGTCACCTGTGAAAGGGACGCATAGTACTGTCCCTGTTTCATGGATGGGGGACCAGAAGGCCAGAAAAGCCCAGAGACTTGCCCAAAGGCACGCAGCTAGGAAGGACCCTGGAGGCTTGACTATGGACTTAGTAGATTGATTGATTTTTAAAGATTTTATTTATTTATTTGAAAGAGAGAGACACAGTGAGAGAGGGAACACAAGAAGGGGGAGTGGCAGAGGGAGAAGCAGAGTCCCCGCCGAGCAGGGAGCCCAATTCAGGGCTCTATCCCTAGGACCCTAGGATCATGACCTGAGCTGAAGGCACGAGCCACCCAGAATGACTGAGCCACCCAGGCGCCCCATTGGAATTATAGAAAGAAGAGATTTTCTGTGGAGCATTTGAGGAGAGAGGAGCCCCCATCAATTTGGATTTTTGGAGAGGACCCAGGGTGCCAATTTGTCATGGTGGGAAACCGAATATGTTTAGCTTCCAGCTCTGGGGAGAGAAGTCCTGGGTTGTAGTGCTTGCTAATTGCTCTGGTGTAATCACTCCTGACATGACGTCACCAAAGAGAGTCAGGAAGAGATGCGCTCAGTGGGTTCTCAGGAGCCAGCAGAAGGGGCTCCCACAACGTGGCTGGGGGCACCGATGAAGAAGCAGGGGCCAGATGCACCATGGGAGTAAAGTGATGCTGCTGGCTGCCCCGTGGTCTCTTTGATGGGCTCTGCCATCCTTATGGCACTTGGTCATGCCTTTTCTGAAGGACTTGAGCCATCTGCAGCTAAGGAACACCAGCTGTGGGTGGTGGGGGTGGGGGAGGGAGTTGAGCTCTGCTTTTCTACTCTCAGGAGGGAAAGCATCCAAGAGCTTCACAAGAGTGGGGTTTGCAAAATAACTGGTCTCAGTGGTTGAAGAGGCTCTGTGGGCCTGTTGGATGATCTAGAGGAGAATGAGGGCTGCCTGCCTTTAGGACAGGGGAGGAGAAGACGCTGGGAAGGCAGTGAGGGACCTCCCACCTGAGCCTGGCTTCGCAGTGGGGAGACAAAGCCGAAGCAAGGAGGAAAATTTACGATCAACAAATCTTTGCAGAACAATGGCAGCCAGATTATTAAGTAGGAAGATATTCTAATTTCAACATGCATGTAAATTCTGTGCTTTATGATTTTTATTTGGAATTACATATAGGGAAGAGGCATGACAGATGTCTCTTCCTGTCCAGGGCACTAAAGGGATTTATCCAGTCCCAGCCCACTGCCTCCTGACCCACATCTGCCTTCTCCAGTCAGCGCTTCACTCAAACACAGCAGCTAGTTGAACCTCGTTCTTGCAGTAGGGTGGAGGGAGCTGTTTCTTCCCCCTGGATTAGAAGCCCAGCCGTCTCTCTCTGAGGGCATCCTCAGTAACAAAAGAGACCAAGTTGAGGCAGAACACACCTCACAAGGGCCACACACACACCATCTCTGCAGAGAACATGCACGGACAGAGAGATCCAGAGAGACACCAAGCACCCCCACCCCCCCGCCCCCCGTCCACCACAATCACGGGAGACCATCCCTGCTCCTAATCGTCTTCCCAGCTCCACGACCCAAGCACCCAGGAAAGGGTATTGGAAATTGTCATTACCATTCTCCAGTAGCATCTTATGGACCTCAGGGCGAGGACAGTGGCATTCACTCAGGCAACGTATGGTCCCGCAGGCGCCTAAGAAGGTGGGTCCTTCTTGTGATGTGCTCTGTGGAGGACAGACAGGGCCAGACCGGAGGGAAGAAGAGAGGCCAGGGGGGTGGAGCAGAAAAGAACAAAGAGCAAGCTGTAACAGTGAGGATGGGGGGCACCTCCCGCTCCGTGCCCTTTCTCCCAGAATCCCGCAGCCCCATCTAAGCATGAGGAAAAAGACATCCGACAATCCCAATCCACGGGGCTCTCTTCCAAACACCTGCCCAGTAATCCTCCAAACTGCCGAGATCATCAAAATCAAGGAAAGACGGAGGAATTCTCGTGAATCAGAGGAGCCTATGGAGAAATGACAACTGAATGTAATGTGGCATCCGGGAGGCGGTCCCGGGACAGAAAAAGGACATCAGGGAAAAACTAACAAAAACAGAATAGCGAGTGAGGTTTCACGTACCAATTAATTTCTTAGTTTTGACAAATGTACCATGGTAACAGATGATAGCATAGCGGACGCGGGGTGTGGCGTCTATGGAAGCTCGCACTACTATCTTTGAACTTCCCTGTGAATCTAAAATGACTCTCAAATTAGAAGGCTATTTAAAAGGGAGTGAGGAAAAGAGACATTGCTTCCTAGTGGGGCGCTTGGGGACAGCTTTGTGGACACGGTGTCATCTGAGACGTTGAACAGCATGCAGGCTTGGGTGGGATGGGGCTTACAGTGGGTAGAAGAGCCAGAGACTCCGAGAGACGGAGGAGGGGACCTGGCTGTCACCGGGGCGCTGCTTGTCTCCCTGGAGCAGCGGTGATCCCTCTCCCCGGTCTGGTGAAAAACAAGTATGTTGTTCCCCACAGAAACCTGCACACCGATGTTTATAGCAGCTCTGTTCATAATTGCTAAAACCTGAAAGCAACCAAGATGTCCTTCAGGAGGTGGATGGATAAATAAATGGTGGTCCGTCCGGACACTGGAAGAGTATTCAGTGCTAAAAGAACATGAGCTAGCAAGCTATGAAAAGACGAGGAGGAAACGCAAATGCATTTTACTAAGCGAAAGCAGCCAATCTGGAAAGGCTGCACTCTGCGTGAGCCCAACTACGTGACATTCAGCAAAAGGCAAAACTATGGAGACAGATCAGTGGTTGCCAGGGGTCGGGGGAGGAGGGGTGAATAGGTAGAGCATGGGAATTTTTAGGGCAGTGACGTTTCTCTGTATGAGACTGGAATGATGCATACATGTCATTTCAGATTGGTCCGAACCCATAGTAAGTCCAACACTTACTCACAGTAGAGCGAGCCCTACTGTAAACTGTGGCCTTTGGGTGGAGGCGATGTGTCTCTCTAGGTTCACCGGTCCTAATGAGTGTAGCCTTCTGGTGGGGGATGTTGACAAGGATGCTGGGCATGGAGGCGGAGGGGATCGGGCAAATGGGAAATCTCTGTACCTTCCTTTTAATTTCACTGTGAACATAAGATTGCTCTAGAAACAAAGTGTTGTTGTTTTTTTTTTTTTTTTTTTTTTTTTAAGGGACGCCCGGGTGGCTCAGTCTGTTAAGCGTCTGCTTTCAGCTCAGGTCATGTTCCCAGGGTCCTGGGACCGAGTCCTGCGTTTTGCTCCCTGCTCAGCGGGGAGCCTGCTTGTCCCTCTGCCTCTGCTCTTCCCCCGGCTTATGCGCTCGCGCTCTCTCTCTCTCTCTCTCTCTTTTGCTGACAAATAAATAAAATCTTAAAAAAAAAAAAAAAGGCAACAAGAATAGAAAACAAAAAACCAAGTGTGCTGGGAGTGAGCAGGTGTCCAGACGAGCGCTCTCCGCTGCAGGTTCAGCTGCTGAGATCCCTTTGAAGATGCCCAGCCCTGGTCTGTCTGGGAGGCTTTGCTGTAACCGAAGTCATTCCAGGGCCCGGGGAGCACCGAGCCCTTCCATCGCCGGGGGCCCGGGAGCACAGCAGACATCACACACTTACCAGAGTGCCTTTGTGTTGGAGGATCCCTGTGAGTGGACATTTCGCTGACTTTCCCCTGTGACGCCCCATCCCAGCCCTCCCCACTTTCTCCAAAGTCCTCCCTAATGGGAACATTTTGTTAAATGTAATGTCCACACGCATACTGGTCCCTGTTCATGGCGTTCCTGCCGCTTAGCCTGTCACAGGGTCTCCTCCCAGGCCTGGAAACCATGCTGATGGGCCCCCGGGTGGGCCGCTCTCCTTCCATTAAGTCTGAAAGCTCAGTTCTCCCAGGCCCTTTGCTGCCCTAGCAACCCTGTCCCGTCCTTATGGTGGCTGCTCTGAAGAAAGGGAAGAGGCTGAGTTGAAAACTCTGATTCTGCCCATTTCATCCTGATTTTCAAATAATTGACCTGGAGACCAAGACGAGCTCCGGCCTACAGAGCTGTCTGTCTTTTGAAGGGAACCGGACAATAGCTAAAGGACTAATGCTGTTTCTAAGAGTGGACGACGGTGTGTCCTACAGAGAAGCCCAGTCTGGATGGTCTCCGGTGCACATGACAGCTGCGTGATAGGACCCTAATTGGAAGAGGATCCTGCAACCTCCAAACCAATTAAATGTTTTCTCAGGAGCGGGGAACAGCTGCGTGAGGAAAGCACTTGTAATTGCTCTGGGTAGCAGGTGAATGTTTTTCTGCCACCAGAAGTGGCTCTCGCCACCGTGGGAGGTATCGACTGTGGGTGTTGTCTGGGTCTGGAAAATTGAACTTGGAAGCAAGAGAAGTGACGTTAGCAACCTGGCATTTTCAACAGACACTCTAACAAGGCAGAGTGGGGCTGCTGGGGAATAATTACTTCCAACTATCAGGGAAGTTGCCTGGGCCAGAAACAGGTGCCTTCAACACACGACTTGCAGAGGGGCAGAGAATTTGGGGGTGGGGGCGGGGGTAAGGTTTTGGAATCTCTGTCCCCAATCATGCCGCTGGAACTGCATCCAAAAGTGTTTCTTGAGATGATTTCCTGGGGATAGAACTTTCTAGAACTTGATTGTGGTTGATGGTCACGCTATTATAGTCATCTGTCAAAAGGGTCATTAAACTGTAAACTTCAAAGGGTCAATTCTATGACATGGAAATTATTCCTAAATTTAAGCACACGCAGAACACACCGACACAGTGTCCCTTGAGCATGCTCCCTTCACCCAGACCTGGGTGTGCCTCTGCACCGCCTGATGCTAACCTCATGTCCTGCCTACAAACCCCAAGGCTCCTTGTATAATTCTTCAAAGGAGGAGAAACAGCAGCCACCAGCACAGGCTTTTGAAAGCTTGGAAACCTCTAAAACAGGGATCTACCATTGTGGTTGCTCCTAGAACCACTCCCCCCATCCCCGCTCTGACACCCCAGACCCAGGCTCCACCAGATCCCCGGTGACAGAATCCCTGGGGATGGGACAAGGCCTCTGGACTTTTAAGCCCCTCCCCCTGGCCCCACCCCCTCCCCATGATAGTTTTATGAATCACAGCTCTCAAGTCATGAGGAGTGTTTCGTGTTTCCCACCCTTCACTCTTACATCTCTGGAGATAGTGTCAGAAGACAGTATTTGAAGTTCTGCTCTCTCCCACCCCCAGGTCCCCCAAACCCTCCAATCCCACAGGTGCTTGGGGGCCCTCAGATTTCCATCTTGCTGTTATGGTGGGAACTCAACAGGCTCCTCCCTCGACCACCCAAGGATCCACTTGAAACTTCGGCCCTGGGTTCCCGCTGCCTCCCGACACCTGCCATTCCTCCCTCTGTCCCTGGGGATGTGTGAACATCCTGTGTCCCCGGAGGAAGGAACCTGGAACCCGGAAATGAATTCTGGTGCCAAGCCGGCCCCGGGGCAAATCAGCACCCCCCAACCTCAGGCTTCTCATCAGCAAGAAGTGGGAAAGGGATATGGAAGGACCCACTTGGGAAACTCCAGCATTCAACGGCTAGCTCTCTCTCCCCCACGGCTTCCTGGAGGGCGGGACCTCACATCCTTGTCCTCTGTCTCTGGATTGCCAGCAGGAGTCACCGCAGGGATCCCGGTCATCCTTTGCCAAATTCGCTATTGCCGAACCTTGTTTCTCCTGGGGAAAGCTATTTTCAGGCTGGCCAGTGAACTCAGAGCGCAGTGCTGGCCTCCTCTGGAACAGCTGCCGGCTCCTGTGGGGAGGCTTCCGAAGTGACCCAGATTTCCAAGTGCTCCTGTCCTCAAGGAAAGTCTGTGCCCGTGGCCACGCCCACCCGTGCGCCAAGGGGCCGGATCCTGAGCCCTGCCCTTCCACACCTTCTGGTCCTTTCCTGTGTAGCCCTGATGGGCCATCAGGCTGTCCCCTCTGGAGGGAAGATTCGGGGGGCTCCGTGGGGATCGGTGTTGCATTTTGAAGCTTTTCCAGAATTGACCGGTTGGGATCTTTTTTTTTTCTTTTTTTTAAGGGTCCCTCCCTCAATGTTGGCAAAGTGGCCAGGCTGCCAGAAAAACCACGACATGGACACGGACTCTCAGCCCTCGTCTGATTTCCCCACCTCCTCAGAGCCCCGCCCCGGGGAGGCGCATATCACACCCCAGGGCACTTGTTTCCCATTCAGAGGTGCTGAGTACGGGGCGTGCCCTGCACTTGGCAGAGTGGGACTGAAGTGGGGAGCTCAAAACAACAGAAATTGATTCTCTCACAGTTCTGGAGGCTGGACATCCAAAATCAAGGTGTCCCATGCTCCCTTTGATGGTCCCAGGGAAAAATCCTCCCTTGCCACTTCAGGGCCAGGGGCCCCCTCCCCTGCTGCTCTGCCCCGTGCCCTCACCCCAATACCGGTCATGGGGCCTCCAGTCGTCATGAGATGGCATTGGCACAGAGCCTGCTGCAACTCCACGGGAGGGGTTTTCTGGCAAAGTCTGAGCAAGGTGAGCTCGACCTGAATCTGAAGACAAAGGTCAACTTCCAGAAGACCTTGGGCAAGTCACTACTCTCTCTCTCTCTCTCTTTTTTTTTTAAGAGTTTATTTATTTATTTGACAGAGAGATAGAGAAAGAGAGCACAAGTAAGCAGAGCAGCAGGCAGAGGGAGAGAGAGAAGAAGGCTCTCCACTGAGCAGAGAGCCCAATGCAGGGCTCAATTCCAGGACCCTGGGATCATAACCTGAGCCAAAGGCAGATGCTTAACCAACTGAGCCACCCAGGTGTCCCTAAGTCAATACTCTTAGAGCATGAAGCTCCCTGCAGCCCCACAAATTAACAGGATTAAGTTCTAAGACCGTGATATAAAGAGGAGCCCTCCGCTTTCTGCAGGAAATTCCTGCCCAGGAAGATGAAGTTACACATAACTTTATTATTTGCCTTATGAGCGTTCCAAAGAGCCGTTCATCTGAACTTGTGTTAATTACTCTACTAGACTTCGCCAGGGTAAATAGCCCCTTTCCCAGAACAACAGGTTCCTCAGCTGGGCTTATCAGACACTTTTTACTCTTTCATTTTTTTAAAGATTTTATTTATTTATTTATTTGACAGAGAGAGAGAGAGACAGCAAGAGAGGGAACACAAGCCGGGGGGAGTGGGAGAGGGAGAGGCAGAGGGAGAAGCAGGTTTCCCGCTGAGCAGGGAGCCAAACGTGGAGTTCGATCCCATGACCTTGGGATTGTGACCTGAGTCGAAGGTAGATGCTAAATGACTGAGCCACCCAGGCGCCCCACAACTGTTTAAAAATCTTTCTTTCTCTGTTCCCCAATCCTCAACTATTATATATATAACAAAAAAAAAAACCTCGGGGCACCTGGGTGGCTCAGTGGGTTAAGCCGCTGCCTTCAGCTCAGGTGATGATCTCAGGGTCCTGGGATCGAGCCCCGCATCGGGCTCTCTGCTCAGCAGGGAGCCTGCTTCCTCCTCTCTCTCTCTGCCTGCCTCTCTGCCTCCTTGTGATCTGTCTGTCAAATAAATAAATAAAATCTTTAAAAAAACAAAAACAAACAAACAAAAAAACCCACTCAGTTCAATCCCAATCAGCTCCTCACCATTGAAGGCCTACCTTAAACCACACCCCTCGAGTCACATAACTATGACATCCTTGACCTTGATGCTCTGAGCCAGTGCCTCTCTTGCAGAAGAAAGTGGTGAGTTGAGCTTTGCTGGCTCTGTGGGCTATCTAAGTTGGCAGGGGTTGGCAGTTGGCACCTCTCTGAGTATCTATCCCCTGTATTTCAAATTTCTATTTTATAAGTATGTAAATGCATAGCACTATACATAAATACATATTTCCCATTATGTATTTGTCTATTTACACTTTAAAAAGTCTATAAAATGAGATAACAATTCCCTACTTCCCCCTCCACATAGACTTGTGGGTCCCCCACTCACCCCCACCCCGGTACCAAAGAGGAAAGCAGAGACTAGCAAAAATTCTCATCAGCAGAACACACTCCAGGATCAAAAGGAACAGCTACCCACTTGGGAGGTTTGAAGTCTTTTAAATGTGATATGTAAAAGAATTCTGTAAATTGTTGGCGGCTGCATAAACTTCAGGGACAATTATTAGCAGTTAGACGCTTTTGTCCCTCTACCCTTAAATGGAAGCTTTTGAACCAAATAACAGAATCCACTAAGGCGAAATCAGCCATTTGTTGAGAAATCCTGGGCTCTCGACCAAGAGTTTCTTACCTTTTGTTATTCGGGAGTAGACACACCCCCCCACCTTCTCCTGGGCTCAGGGTGGATCAGAGTGATATCTGGTGCCGGAGTGGCTGGGGGTCAGTGCTGGACGTCTGCTTGGTCTCCCTGCAGCCCATCTTCAGTGCCTTACCTCGCCCCCTCTGGGTGGGAGTCACAGGAGAAATTACTGTGCAGTAAGCTAAGAATCTCCCATTTCCTAAGCGGTACCCACTTTCGTTTAGCTATCTGAACTGGCTTTGGAGAGTTTTCTGATGGGCATTTTATGGAAAAAGGAGAAGATGTGCTGTGCTGGAGTTGTGCAGAATTCCTCATAGGTTAGGGGCCTACTGCGATGGTTTCTCTGAGTGTCCGATGGGATTCTGGGGGTGGAGCTCTTGCAAATCAGGCAGCTGCCAACTGGCCAGCACGTCCGTGGCTTGGCCGAGGGAGAAAACACAAACCCCTATTTCACTTTCCCCAAATGATCCTACCACGTAGACCTCATTCTGAGTCAGCGCCCAGTCCAGATTTGAGCATGGCTTTTGGTTGCTGTGCCTGTTTGGTTTTTGTTGATATAGAATAATTCTCCCAATTTTTTGGTCCCCGATTATGTGGACGTTCAGAGAAGATGACTGCTCATAGAATGTTCTACCTTCCGGAATTTGTCAAATTGTTTCTTCCCGGTGTCATTTTACTTGTTTCTTTCTTTCTTGCCAAGTGGGAGTTAGGGCTCAAGTCTCAATTAGATTCCTTTTTGGCAAGAATACTTCATGGATATTTTAAAAATAATTTTCTTTCTGGTAATAAAATGAATTCAAATTCACTGTAGAAAAATTTTTTTTAAAGAAGTAAAGATATCCCTACCATCTCCCAATAAGTATATTTTGGTGCATTTCTTACCAGTTCTTTATTTTCTGGATGTATATAAAGCAAGAACAAGAGAAAAAAGACAAAATGTTATATTTAAAAACAAAATTAAACTCACAGTCTCTTTGCATGGTAATGTGTGTGTGCGTGCGTGTGTGTGTGCATGTGTGAAAGAAAGAGAGACAGGGACAAAGAGAGACAGAGACAGAGACAAGAGACAGAGAGATCCATTATTTTATCTGTTTTCTTGTTGGGCATTTGGGTACTTTCCAATTGGCGTCCTCTACATATACAATAAACATACTTGCGCACAAAGCCTCATCATCTTCCAAAATGGAATTACTAGACCAGTATTATGCACAAGATTTTTGACGCACATTGAAAGGATGCCCCGGCTGATTCATGTTTACATCAGCCAGCCATGTCCGAGCCTGCCCATTTTGCCTAAACTTCACCAAACTGGAATTGTCTTTAAAAAATATTTTGATAGATGAAAACACAAGGGTATCTAAGTTAGTGTTCATACCTGATGATTTAAGGAAGCTGAGCAGACTTCCACATGCTCATTAGCCCCTTAGGTTTCTCTTTAGTAGAATTTTATCCATCATTTCTTGTCTGAAGGGATTTTTAGCTATATGAAGAAGAATCGTCCTATGTCATGTATGTCGTTCTTATCAAGTTGTAAAATGAAAAGCCATCTCAGAGCTCACTCACAGCTGCTCTCTCTGTGGGATGGAGGCTGGAACGTATGACCCGCTGAGCAGAGCAAGGTCTATGGCACAGAGACAGTGCCTGGCACAGTGCCTGGTACCGAGGAGTCCCACGGCAAAGGTTGAGTGCATGCTGCCTTTGCAAATGTACACTCCCAGGTAAGCCTCAGAACGTGTCCCCTCCTGTGACCACGGGGACCCTGTACTAAGCCACCGGGATAACACTCAGTGCACAACCTGACCTTGCGTACCTCCCTACCTCCCATTTCATCCCTCTTGCTCCATCTGTGCCTGGTCAGTCCAGACCTGCTTGGATTTGCCTCTTGATTTTCCCTTGGCTGAACTGCAGACGAGCTCCCTGGTTCACTGGGGTCTGATCTGCAAACGCCCCACCCCCAGGATCACTGTCAGGCTGAGATGCCTGGCTTAGAGGGTTGCACTTCTGAAGATTGCTGAGGGTGGGAGCTGGGATGGGTCCAGAAGCAGACTCACGCCTCCAAAGAAAGCCCAGTCCAGGCTGGCTGGGGGCATGAGGACACCCTGGGCAGACAGATACCTTGCTGTCCCATCAGGTTGATTTTTTTTTAAGATTTTATTATTTTTTTTAAAGATTTTATTTATTTATTTGACAGACAGAGATCACTAGTAGGGAGACAGGCAGGCAGAGAGAGAGAGAGAGAGGAAGGGAAGCAGGCTCCCTGCTGAGCAGAGGAGCCCTACGAGACCCGGGGCTCAATCCCAGGACCCAGGGATCACGACCCGAGCCGAAAGCAGAGGCTTTAACCCACTGAGCCACCCAGGTGCCCCTAAGGTTTTATTTTTAAGTAATCTCTACACCCAACGTGGAGCTTGAACTCACAGCCCCGAGATCAAGAGCCACATGCTCTACTGATTGAGACAGCCAGGCGCCCCCAGGCTGATATCTTTAAAAAATTCTTTAATGGGAAGGAAATAGAAAGTAATTTTCTGTTTTAAAAAACAGTGTGCAGAGAGATATCTTCCACTATGTTCCCAGAGCTCTCTCCAACCCCTGGTTCTGAGTTTTCCATGTTCTCCAACCAGACTATGAGTGCCCGAGAGGTAGACTTGCCCCATTTGTTTTGGGGTCCCCAGCACCTGGGGCAGTTTCTGGCCCATAGAAGGTACTGGAAGGAATCGCTGACTCTTTCTGTAAAAGGCTGCAGCAGACACATGGGCTCAATGGGAGGGGCAAGAAATCCACACACCGCTGCTCCCCTTCAGATACCAAGAGCCACTCTAGCCGGGCTGCGGAGGGAGGCTCAGGGATGTCCCTGCTCCCCTCAGCTGTTCTAGGAATTCACCTCTCTGCATCTCAGCTCACCTGCTGCTCACCTTGCCCAGGATTAACTGAAAGGCAGCAACTCAGCTTGGAGGAAGAGATCAAGGGCAAGGTGGGGGCGGGGGCTGAATGAGGTCTGGGGCTGGGCGGGTCCCCACGCAGCCCTAGACACCGGAAACAGCAAGTCTGATTTGAAACCGAGCAGCTGGAGGCGGAAGGCGCTTCGGGGGCCACCTTGAACAATTTATGATAGCCTGTTACAGTTCTTTCCCACCCACCTGCATGTTTTAAATCATTTAAGCTCTCTTTACACCAAATGCCTTTACAAGAAAACAGCTCTGTTAGAAACCTGCTGCGGACAAAGGGAAAAAAACAGACCGCGGTCATCCATTCTCCAGTTTATTCTCCAGTTCTCACACTCCTGGTCCCAAACGGGCAAGATGCTGTCTCTGGGCCCTCTTCAGGATAGATTCAGCTCCTGGGAAGAGGATTCAGGAATGAACACACACACACACACACACACACACACACACACACACACACACACACTTCCCCAGCCCCAGGCTAAGCCCTCTAGGGTCCCTGCACCCAGCCCTCACTTTTGCAAATCGTTGTCTGTCCTGAGCTCTCCACCTAGGATCTTATTTTGCCTTTCCTGGCTTTTACCGTCTGGAACCCTGGCTGATACTGTTTTGTTTGGAATTTCTCCAAGAGCTGTTCGCCATCTGGGAAAATCATGTCACCACTAGCCATGTCACTGGTGGTATTCAAGTTGCTAATTCAACTCACCTTTCCCAGTCTGCATTTCAGAGCAGACACATGCGTGTCTGTGTCAACGGTGTTTTCTAGCAGAATCGTGCTCAGGCATTCAAGCACGTTGAAATGAATGCTGTTTTATTATACACTCCTCTCCTTTTGCTTCTCCTCCTCCCCTTCCTCCTCCTTCTTCTACAATTAGGCATTGTGTTCATTTAAAAAAAAATCCTGTGTATGGGTAGATTATTAAATTCAGGATAGCAAAAAGGGTCCCCTAAAATGCCTGTTATAAAGGGAAGTCAGTGGGATGGAAGGGCTGGGGAACCAGTGCTCTAATCCTGTTCCCAGCAATCTGTGATGCTTCTCCCATGCCAGAAGCCTGGATTCACGCTGTGATGCCGACCACAACCACAAAAGGCACATAGAACTACGGCCGATGTCATTTGTCATTGTCGTCTGTGAACTTTCCCCTTCACATATGCTTTCTCCTTTAGCTTCGCCCTCACCACTCCTGTTTTGCTATTTGATATATGATGATACCTATCCTCACCTCCCTTTGCAGCTGTAATAAAAATCAATACGACAATAAAAAAGCACTAAATCTGTTTAATGAAAAAGAAACCTCTATAGATATGATATTAACAGCTCCTCTTGGAATGGGGCTTGGCTGTACGAGGGTCCAGGTTATAACGGGTGTGTTTACCATGAAGGAGAAATCACTGGGTCCAGGCATCACAGAGGGGAGCCAGGCGCTCCAGCAGCCCTCCCGCCCCGGCACCCCAGTCCTGTTCCTCAGAATGCTCCATCTCCCCAAGGCTGTCACATCAGAACTCATGCTTATTTCTGTCTTCATGTATTATTTACATCTAGTAAAGTTCATGCATTTA
Organism: Martes martes; assembly: GCF_963455335.1. Lineage (NCBI taxonomy): Eukaryota > Metazoa > Chordata > Mammalia > Carnivora > Mustelidae > Martes > Martes martes. The sequence continues at coordinate 201,778,786 of NC_137888.1, read as the reverse complement.
TAGTGTACAGTTGGATGAGTTGGAGTAATTGCATGCAGTCAAGTAGTCACCATCACAATCTAGATGAGAACACCTCTTCACCCTAAGAAATTCCTGTGACTCTGTGTCCTCATTCCCTTACGCCCACCAGCCTCAAGCAACCATTGGGTCGCTCTGTCACAGTTTTGCCTTTTCTAGAATTTCACATAAACGCTCTCACATAGTCTTCTGTGTTTGGCTTTTTTTATTTTTATTTTTTTCACTTTCACGTAGTGTTTTTGAGATCCATCTGTGTTGTTCCATGAAGCGCTCTCTTGTTCCTTTTTATTGCCTAGTATTCCACTGAATGTGTCCTCTGCAATTTGTTCATCCACTCACCAGCTGAATATTGGGTTGCTTCCAGTTTGGGATGATTATGAAGAAAGCTGCTGTGAACATTCACACACACATCTTTGTGTGGACACAGGTTTTCATTTCAGTTAGGTAAACATCGAGGAGTAGAATGGCTTGTCATATAGTCAATTCACGCCTACCTCTCTTTTTAAAAGATTTTATTTATTCATTTGAGAGAGGGAAAGAGAGCACGTGAAAGCACACATGCAGGGGGAGAGGCAAAGAGAGAGGGAGAACAGGCTCCCCACTGAGCAGGGAGCCTGATGTGGCACTCGATCCCAGGACCTTGGGATCATGACCTGAGCTGAAGGCAGACACTTAATCATCGGAGCCACCCAGGTGCCCCAATAAATGTTTAGCTTAAAAAGATGCTGCCATACTGTTTTCCAGAGAAGCTACACCATTTTGCATACCCACCAGCAAAGGGTGAGAGTTCTAGTGGCTCCACACTGTCATCAGCACTTGGTGCTGTCAGCGTAGGTTGCTGATTTATTTGTTTGTTTTAGCCCTTCTAATCACTGTGCTGTTGTGTATCCTTGTGGTTTTACTTTGCATTTTCTGGATGGCTAAAGATGCTTAGTATCTTTTCATGTGCTTACTAGCCATTTATTTATATATCTTCATTGGTGAAAAGTCTGGCCGAAACGTCTGCCTATTTTTGTACTGGATTGTTTGTTTTTTTAATTACTGAACTATACCATGTTTTATTTTTAGTAGACAAAAATTTCCCCATGGCCCAGTCTGAGGAATGGAAGTCTGATTTCTGCCTCAATTGCTCTATCTCATTCAGAGAGAGAGATAAAAAAATTAGTAAAAGTCAGGGTGCATCTTCATCCAAATCATGCTGACCATCACAAAGTTATTTTTTTTATCCACTGTGCATTTTAAAACTAAAAAAGCACTTGGGATCTGAACCCCAAACATGGTTGACATGAATTCTACTTCTCTTTGTCAGGAACATAAACATGTCACAGTCCTGGTGTAAGTAAACACCCACACATAAGCTGACTCCTGCTTTTCTTTTTCCTGCATCAACCAAAGTTAGGTAATCACAAACAGAGCTTGGAGAAATCTATTCCAAAGGTAAATCCCTTAGCTTCTTGATATTCCGGTGGACCACAGCTCTGAGTAAGGAAACCCTTACATCGGGAGATTTATGCTTTGGCTGAGATTCCTGGAGTTTCTGTTGCTTACGTAAAGTCCTAAACATGCCAGGGGACCCTTACATACAGTTCATCCACGCTTCTGTGATTCATTCAATTCCCTACCACGACGGATACAGAAGAAATCTAATAAGTTTGATTACTGAATGATACTTACCATCAGTAGACTGCTCACTATATGCCTGGCCCTCAGGACTTTGAGTCCATTGTCTAACTCAATCCTCACACAAACCGTGAGACATAGTGACTGGTATTATCCCCGCTTACAGGTGTGGAAGCCAAGGGTTACACAGAAGGGGTGACTAACCAACCCAAGACCTCAGTGCCAGCAGGGGCATGGCCACGTTCAGACATCAGATCCAGGGCCACTAACCCCTCTGGTATTCTCTTTCCCATTCTGTCCCAACTGGAACACCGCAGCACTGCCACAGAGGCCTGTGTTGGCCACACGGGTGGGCCCATCTCTATTCCCCTCATTTGATTTGGAGAACTTGAAAGCTAATTCTTGTTTCCTAGACTCCATGGCTGGGGGTCTGATTGTGAACGAGTTCCTGCCAAAGAGATGCCACCCCCCTGCACAGTTAGGGAGCATTATGGGCTAAATTGTGTCCCCCACCCACTCAAAGACATGTTGAACCCCTCACCTTCAGTACCTGCCAATATGCCCTTATTGGGAAATGAGGTCTTTGCAAATGTAAGCAGGTTAAGATGAGGTCACTGGGGGGTGGGGCCCAATCCAATATGACAGGTGTCCTGGTCAGAAGAGGGAAATGTCATGTGAAGACAAAGACACACAAGGAGACTCCACGGGACAAGAGAGACAGAGGCTGGAGTCATGCATCTGTGAGCCAAGGAACACCAAGCACTGACAGCCACCACCAGAAGCTGGGAAGAGGCAAGGAGATGTGAACCCAGAGCTTCAGAGGAAGCAGCGCCCCACCAAATCCTTGACTTCAGACTTGAAACCTCCCCAACTGTGAGAGCATATGCATCTGATTTTAGGTCCCCTGGCTTGAGGTGCTTTGTTCTGGTGGCACAAGCAAACCAATACAAGAGGCTGGACACGAGGCAGAGGCTGCTGGTGGCGAGTTCAGGGGGATGTGAGCGGTCGTAGGGGCTGACTCTGTACTCACTGCGGTGGCGGCTTCAATGGCTGGAGGCAGTCACAGCGGTGCCCTGACTCTGGGTCTCATCTGGGGGGGCGGTTGTGAAACCTACGGTTCAGGAGTGGCCCCCAGACCCCACTTCCCTAGCCCTTCCCTTTGTAAGTGCTCCATTTCTGGTATGACATTCGTTTCTATTTCCTGTACCGACTTCACAGAGAAGATTCTCATCTGGCATTTGGAGCGAGCGCTAATAGACAACTGGAGGGATGGAGGACTCCAAGCCTGCCCTGGACCCCTGCTCTCTTCCCTCTGTCCTCCAGATCAGGCATTCTCCCATCCTCCAAGGGCCTGCATTTCTTTGGCAGAGCTGACATCCTCCCAGTTCAGTTGGCAACCTGCACTAGCTTGTCCAACTGCCAACGTGTTCACTCGGAGAACTGCATTTCCCAAGATCCCCTTCCTGGTATGGTTCTGAGTTCAATTTGGGCCCAAACTGAAGTTCTGCTAGACCCGAGAGGCAGAAGCAAAGCAAAAACCCTGAAGGTTGCCACTGGTTAGAGAATGGGACAGGGCCGCGGACACACCAGTGTCTCTCAAAATTCTTCCTCCAAATGCCCAGGACCACTGCCAGACCACTGCCAGATGCCAAAGCGTGACCTCCCAGAGCAGTAGCCATAGCCTCTTGGTTAGCCCTTAGGATGGCAAATCCCTCCTCTGAACATCGCATTTTCCCTGTCCCAGGGGCACCCTATTTACGAGTTCCGTTCTTTTCCTCTGGGGATTACGGTGCAATCGGGTGGATGTAGTTCCAAGTCTTCATCTTTCTCCTGACTGCCTGACATGATTAACATAGCTCAGCCTATTTTGAGGTTGGGTGCCAGGTTAGGACAAACAGGGATTTAAGGATCATCGCTGGCAGCAGGAACCCCTGGGGACAGTTATAGGGCTCACTGATACATATTGTACATCTTGAGATGCCAAAAACCAGGGCTGTTCATCCAGTCTGTCTTGATAGGTTCCCTTTTTCTTAGGGGATGAAGGTTGTTATGGTGATGGACTGAGTAGAGAAGGGTTTGGGTTTTATATGATGTAAATAATCATATACAGGGAGGGCCACAACTTGTAGGAACCACTAGTAAAGTTTTCTTCCTTGCTTGAGACCTGTTCCCTTGATTAACGCTGTGGACCACTACCAGCAAGGAGCGTGGGGTTTTCTCCCAGAGCCGGCTTGGGTCTTATCTTCTTAGCATTGCCCAAAGACCCGTGGGGAGTCATCGCTACCAAAGAGAGCAGGGAACAGCCAGGGAAGATGACCGACCCTGTGGCTGGGAATGGATATGCTTTATCGGTCATTTTTCCATCCACTGATTTGTGCTCTAAAATTTGGACATTTTAGTGTGAAGTGTGTGGATGAGCTTCAAAACCAGTCACAACTCTTTGATGGGTACAAACTGCTTTCGCTGGCAAAAAAGACACAGAGCCTGGCTGGAGAAATCACTTGTCAGACATGGGTAATCTGTCCCTAAGGCCCCTCCTGGATGGTAGGAATCCTTGTCTCCTATGCCAGGCGACACTGCATTTGCTCACATACTGGACAGTCCCAAGGAAACCCTCTTTGGAGCTATCACAACACTTCTGTCTCCACCAGAAATCTCGGGGCCACCCAGCCCTCCTCTCACCTTTGGCTTCCGAGGCTCCAGGACGGAGCCTCTCTACAAGCTCCAGGAAGCCCCAGGCTCGCCTTACACTAGCTGCTTTTGACAGCAGGCGTTATTCTTGCAGACGGAGGCTGTAATTATACCAATCACTCTGCCAGATAGACCTGAGTATCCCCGTGATTAATGGGAGAGATTCACTCAAAACACAAGATGTCTCATTTTCTAGTTGGGAGTACAAGCAAAATACTGGGGAAATTTGGCCTCCACCACTCCAGCTGAAATGTCTCAGCAGGTTCCTCTGACTCCCTGGGCGATTGGAAGCAGCAGGGGTGTCTCCTTAGAATCCAAAATCATATGCAGGATGGGGGCGGGGGGAGGTGGTAGAGGTCCCAGGTGGCTTTCAAGTTGGTTTATCAATGATCTAATTTCAAAAATGCTTTTAGGTAAGTTCACAGTAGAAAAGTTGAAAATTACAGAAAACTATTTTTAAAAAATATAACCAAGTCATCCATAATCCCACCGGCTACAGGTAACCTTCCTTGGCATGTGTAAGTAGTTGCTTCCTTCGTTTCTCAGTGCGTATACATAATAATAGCTCACATGAATTATTCTGTTTTTTAATTTTTTTCTCCTTAGCTTACCCAGATTATTAACTATTCCCAGTCAACACGAATGGATCATTAGCTCTGTCTCGGGACCCATCTGCCGTGCTGTACTGGTATGATCTCATTTAATCTTCTCAAGTAGGTAGGGAAGTTCGATCTCTTCCATTGTACAGATGAGAAAACTGAGGCACGGAAGTTTTAAAAGGCTTGCCCAGGGGCACCTGGGTGGCTCAGTGGGTTAAGCCTCCGCCTTCGGCTCAGGTCATGATCTCAGGGTCCTGGGATCGAGCCCCACATCGGGCTCTCTGCTCAGCGGGGAGCCTGCTGCTCCCCCCCCCCCCCGCTTTCTGCCTGCCTCTCTGCCTACTTGTGATCTCTGTCTGTCAAATAAATAAATAAAAATCCTTAAAAAATAAAAATAAAATAAAAGGCTTGCCCAGCATCATGCGCTACCTACACGGTGGAGTTCGAATGCAAATCCTGGTAGCCCTGCCCTCAGCCCCTGCTTGGTTGCCTTGACGCCATGCTCCCGGCTTCTGGGTGAGCTCCCCAACCAGGAAGCTGTCCATCTTTGGTAAGTGCCCAGTCCTTCCCAGCACACTGTGCAGGCCTGGCCCAAGGCTTTCAGTGCAAACTTTTTGCAAGCACCTGTAATGCGTACAAAGTGAACACACACAGGGTACTGTCCTCAAGATTCTCAAAACGTAGTGAGGACACAGACACCAGTTCCTCGAAGTGTGCAGAACCAGGGGGTTGGTGGAAGGACCTTGAGGAGGGCCCTCCTGCTATGGGGGTGACTCTGGAAGCAGGTCAGCAGACCAGCTTTATCACCCAGAAGGGGTAGCACCTGGAAGGGGCACATGCTCTAAATAGTTGTGGATCCTCCTGAGGTCGACCTGGGCCAGGCGGCAGCAGTGCTGGGAGTCCAGGGCTGGAAGAGCCTGGGCTGGAGGAGGTGCGATTGTTACCATGGTGCCTGGGAGCAGGAGGGGACCAGTGGGACAGAAAACTCTGTGGTCACTGCCCCTCAGGAAGGAGACATTCCTGGGAGTGGGATAAGCCTGGGCAGAATGCAGAGCCCCAGAAGGACAGGAGGACACCCTGCCCCCACCCTGGAAGGCCGAGTTTTCAGTGAAAGGGATGCTCAGGCCAGCCAATGCCACGCTGCCAGCCTTGGCCGGCCGGCCATTAATCTTTAGAGCTCACCACTGAGGGACACCCTGGCGCAGGCTGGACTGCCACCCCTGTGTCTCCCCACCTTCATCTGTCCTACCTTGCTGATGAGAGGAAAGGCGAGATGTTGAAACGCTGGGAAGAGCCAAAAGCAGCTGGCCAAGGTAGGAGGTTGGGAGGGGTGCTTCGATCTGCAAAAAAAAAAAAAAGTATATTATTCTCATTAATGCACGTTTCTTGAAAATTGAGCCTGTCCCCTCTGGTGACTGGGCTGTGCCCTTCTGTTGCGAGAGAAGGTGTCAGTGTCTTGGAAGCACACACTGGAGACATTTTCCTGCTCATGATACCTATGACCACAGCTGGGTGCATGCATGTCCTTTGGGCAGGTGCAGGGCCAGAGCTCCCAGCATGCTCTCTCACTGAATCCACACAGCATGGTTCTAGGATCTCTCTTGTGGTACAGATGAGGGCTGAGGACGGGACCCTTGGAGAAGCCAGGGCCATGCCCAGGGCCACATCGCCACCAAGAGGCAGAGGCCAATTTTAAGCACCGAGTCCCCTAATCACACATCACTGGTTCAGCCATGTTGTGACTGTGTCCCTTTGTGACACTTGGAGCTCCCTTTGGCCTGAAAACCATACATTTAAGTCTTCTGGGCTCAGTCACTGTACTCAGGCAAAGTGTTCCTGGGCCCGGGGGGAAGCAGCCGTCGGAGGGTTGGCGCAGGCGGGTTCTGTCTGTATCCCCGCAGAGCCTGGGTGTTTGGCTTCTGGCCCCCCTCCAGCCCCACCAGGGGCTCCAAGGGGAGTTCCGGGGGTGGGGGCTTTGCTGCTGACCCCTGTATCTGCAGCTACTAGAGCAGCACCTGCCAGCACCCAGGGTGCACCCCGGTCCAGATGGAGGCAGGAGGGCTCGGGACACCGAGGCTGAAGCGGAACTCCTGAGCCAGCAGTGATGCTCCTTCTCCTTTGTCTTGACCAGCTTACCCCCTCCACCCGCTCTTCTGAGGGAGGTCATCTACACCCCGCCCAGTCCCACCTCTTGCTTTTGCTCCTGACATCCTTCCTACCAGGGATGCACCACCCCCACGTCCAAGGCCCGGCCTACATTCCTCCCACATAAAACTCCCCACTAGCCTGTGCTCCCTCCTCCCAACTCCTAGTGCCCCTGTCTCAGCTGTGAATGCCCGTGGATGAGTGGCCCATGGGAGTGGATGGGGGAGAGTCAGAGCCAAGATTAAGGGAGGGACTGATCACTGAGGCCTTGTGGAAGGTCTTTAAGGGCTTTGGGTGTTGTGTGGGTGAGCTGGGGAGCCTTTGGAGGATTTTGGCTTGCTTTTGACTTAAGCTGGAAAGCTTTACTCTGGTTGCTGAGTAGAGAACAGAATTGGGAGCGGGGGCAAAAGCGAAGTGTCAGAAATGAGGGCATCAGAAGCAGGGGGGAGGTCTGTGGTCAGGGTCTCTTTGCAGCCCCCACTCTGCCCCGCAAATGTCCTTCACCATCAACAGAATGACCAGGGAGTCAGCATTGTCTACTCTGTTGGCTCCCCTCTGGCACTAGACTGCAGAGTAGATTCTATTTGTTATTACCCAGAGCTCTCCACTCCAGCACCTGCTCATGGTGGGCCCAGATGATTTGTCCTTGACCCACAGAAGTCCCACTGGTCTCAGAACGACTGGAAAACCCAGATCCTTTGAGGCAACCCGGGGTGGGGGGAGGACGGGATAAACGTGATATCTGATGTGGTGCTCCTACCCTGTAAAAAGGCTTAAAACATATTGCATCCAGTTCATCACTCAACGCCCTGGCTGGAACAGAATCCAGCCCTGCATTCCAAGAGACTTCAGTGATGGGGCTATGACAGAGTCCACACAGATTTAGGAAATCCAGAGACCAACCACAATGGGAGAAGGTGGGGGTTTGTTCTGTGCTAACCCTGGACCAGATGGGTGAGGAGGAAAAGGTATTCAAGGAGCATTGAGAGAGCTGGAGCCATGAAGGAAGGGCCACCCTATAGAAGCTGTGGTCATGGGATCATGGCCAGGGCCAGAGCAGAGCCCAACAGAGAAGACCCTCTCTTGCTCTCCTCCACCATCTAGATCTCTGCCAGGAGCTTGCATTGGCCCCTCAACCAGGATCTGAAAGGTGAGGGAATTTCTGGTGACATAGTCCTTGGGACCCACCTCCTGGTACACACCAGGTAAGGCAAAGATGAGATGAGGGAAAATGCAAAGAGAGGATAATCAGCACCCCCAGAAATGTGCTAACCCTGGGGGAAATGAGCACTTAAAAACCACATTGATTGTTCATTACTGCTTCCCATAGACCTGGGCTTAAGTTGCAGCTGGAGAAAATCAAGTTCTCTGGAAAGAACATCCTGGTAGGAATAGTGATTAGGTACTAAAAACAAGAGACTGAAATCCTGACTCTTGAGGGCTTTCCAAAACAGACTGAAACAATCACTGGCTTCAAATGTCAGAGATCTTCCAGAAGGCAGAGGGATAGATGCAAGACCCTTGAAGTCTTTCCCAGCTCTAGTAGTAACATCTATGACAGTGTTTTCCAAAATGGCCTATGGAACTTTGATATAATGAAAAAACAGAAATCATTTCCAGGCAAACTACATACTAGCAGATAAACTTAGACTACTATTATGTAATCCTTTTTAGGGCAGACACATCAGGGTAATTGAAATGGCATAGATGGCTCTTAAAGTCCTCGTAAATTCCAAATAATTAGAATACTTTGGGACCTAACGGAATTTACTGTAAACTACAAATAAACACATTGCCTTCTTAATGTAAAATATTTTTTTAAATTAATACTTTTAAAAATTTCTCCCCCACCCCCCAAAAATCTAGGTTTCCACAGGAGAGCAGCTGGCCTTTTGAATTGAGCAGAATTTACAACTGATTATAAAGTCAAAGATCAGTGCTTATCAAAAATCAAGTCAGCTTGGGAATCTATTTATTTTCCTGAGCTGTGTAGGCGGCTTTTCTGATAATGTGCACTCACTCTGCATTTAGGAGACATTCTGCGTCAGAAAAGCACTCTACAATCCACCTTGCCTCCCAACACCCAGGCAAGGTTGGTGGCATTTTCCTCTCGGTCCTCCCTAGCTGCCCTTTGGGGCAAAGCCTGGGCCAAAAACTCTGGATTCACTACACCTATCCAGACATGGGAGCCTAGGCCTTCAGTGGGGCCTAAAGGTTTTGCTTGGCTGCACCATCTTGAGCCCCCTGTCTCCTCCCTGTGTCTTTATGACTGCCTCATGGTATCTTTCTCCCCATTTCCCCCCTTTCTCCTCTAGAGGGATTTTTAAAGAGAGGATTTCAAATAGTAAGTGTTTGTACTCCTACTCCTTCTAAGGAGGAAGGGCTTGGCATCACTGGGTCAGCATCCTTTGTTTTGCAGAATCCAGGGAATGGGTAAAAAGGAAAGACTAAACATGAGATTTGAGTGAATAGATATTTAAGACTAAGGCAGAGTGGTTAAATTGATCTCTGTAATAGAGTCTGAGGAAAGGAGGAAGAGAAGAAGTTTGGAAAGGGAGATGGAGGGAGGGAGGGAAGAGGAGGGAGAGAAAATGAGACCAGATCCCCATGGTCTCCATTGAAAGAGGAGGTTTGGGGATCTGAGAGAGAAACACAGAAGTGTCTGGGGTAAGATTGGAAGGAATTTAGTAAGATGCTTTTCTATTGTTTTCAACTGTTGGCTTATTGTTTAATTGAATGCAACCCACTGACAGGGTCACATGGGGGTCTGGGTTTATATGGGTTTCATTTCTTGCCTGTCCTAGCGGAACTGGAAGTCTTCCAGCCTTTCCTACTCTTCTCCTTCCCACCTCCTCCAAGACTTGGCTCACTCCTCACCCACCTGCGGGCATTCTGTCCTCCCTGGCATCCTAGATACCACATCTCCGACACTCCCCAGCTGACCTTCTCTCTTTTTAAAGAAATATTTACTGGGTCAGGCCCAATTCACTCTATGGGGCAACACAGAAAAAAAAAAAAAATATATATATATATATGGCATATTTCCTGGCATCAACAAGCAGAGGATTGCGGGGGGAGAGACAGATGCATGAACAAAAACATGCAATAAAGTATTACAGGAGCCACTGTGAGCAACTGTTAGGGTCCAGATGGGCACAAAGGAGGGAATGGTCTCTTCTTGGTGTTATTCAGCTGACTGTAAGTCCTGGGGATTTTGAAAAGGCTAGGGGGAAAAAATGGACCTAGAATCATCATCTCAACTGACATACTCTTTCATTGTGGTTAAACCAAGGCTCTCAGCCAACCTCCTTTCTCCCAGTCACCTCTGCTTGCAGGTTGCTCCCTGTATCCCCATTCCTATGTTTATCCCCCAGGCCCTTGGGTCTGCTCACTCCAACCTTAGAAACAAAAGCTCAACACTTTTCATCACATGTAGTGACTGTAAAAAAGCAGACCTTCTTAGGAAAGCCAGCCAGGGAAAAATAGCATGGCAGACTCCTTGGAGACAGAGCAGAGTGGTTACAAGGTAAGAACCCGAAAGTAATGGTTAAAAATGAGGCAGCAAAAGGAATTTGTTGTGCTCCTGAGTAGAAGTAAAGAGCAAGGAGGCAGAAGGAAGCCAGAGTTACTGAGAGTGTCCCTCAGGGCAAAGGTCCCAGAAACAGAGGGCCCATGCTGGTGGCCAAAGGAAATTTCTAAGAATGAGGACACCTGATGGCTCGTTGTAAGTGATAAACCCTTTCTCACACTGCCAGCGCATCCTCACACACTCACTTACTTGGGAGAAATCTACCACCCTCAGGAACACCTTGACATCTTTTGGAAGGAAATAAAGGTCTGGACTTTGGATGGGGGCGAAGGCCCTGTGGCATAAAGCCAGGGACCCAGGTTCAGAGGCAGAGGCAAATTTCACCATACCTGACACTTCTACAGTTTGGTGGGATCTCTGTAAAGAAAAAGAGTATAAAAATATCAAGCTTTTGACAATTTTACTGAAGCCTGTGACCATAGGGACACTTCACTTGACCTCCCACAGCTGGAGTTTAGAGTTCATTGTCTTCCTTAGAAATCTTCGTCTGGGCAGATGTGACCATGGGAAAACCAGACCCCACCCGAAAATCCCTGAGACCTCAGAGAAGGTGTGGGACTCCACAGGCCGTGCAATGGAGGAATCTGATCCAGATCACAGGGGCAGGCAGGACAGACTGACAGCTGGGTTATAATCTCTGGGGAAGGAGAGACCCGGGTGGAGAAGGTGCTGAAAGCAGCTTGGCTTGATCCTAGGAGGGCGAGTCAGAATTTGTGAGCGTGGAGGGGTTGGAGGGAAGATGACCACAGGCATGCAGGGTGAGATGAGCTGGCTCTTTAAAAGCTCTTAAAGCCTTAATTAGAAAATTAGGATAGCGAGATCCCCTGCCCTTGCCTCCCTCCCGGGGCACATGGTAAGATCTTTCCTCCACTCTGATTACCCTCATTTTGGAGTGCGGAAAGAAGCTAATCAGAGGACTGACATTGTACAAGCCACTTCAAGTGCAGTTCAGAATTCAGCCTGATGAAGGGAGTCATTGGGTGTGTGATTATAAAGCAGTGTTCTGAAGTAATTAGGGCACTGAAGGTACAGGGCTCTCCATTTAGGAATGGGAGGACAGGCGGGGTCAGAAGAAATGGGCACAGCTCTACACTGCCCGCCACAGCCCCCACTGCTGTACACCAACAAACAAGGACAGACAACTTCACTGGGTTTCTGTATTCCTGCCAGCTTCTCTTAGAATCCTCACAACGACCCCTTGAGGGAGGTGTGTTAGTTTCCTAGGGTGGCCTTAACAAAGTAGCACAGATTTAATAGCTTAAAACAACATTCGTTCCTTTTCTGACAATCCTGGATGTCAGAAGTTCAAAATGGGTCTCACTGGGCTAAAGTCAAGGTGTCTGCCGGGCTGTGTTCTTTTCTGGAGGCTTTACAGAGAATTAATCTTCATGCCTTCTCCAGCTTCTAGAGAATGCCTTCGTTCCTTGGCTCAGGGCCCCTTCCATCTTCAAAGCCACCAATGCCAGTCAAGTCCTTCCCACGGTGACAATGACTTTCCTGCTTCCCTCTTCCACATTTAAAGTCCCTTGTGTTGACATTGGGGCTAGCTGTGCTATCCAGAATACTCTTAGTTTAAAGCCAGCTGATTACTTCCCCTTCGCAATATAATGTAACATATTCACACATTATAGGGATTAGGAGGTGAACACCTTTGGGGCCTACCATGGTAGGTAATTTTATTATCTATTTTCCAGGTGAGGAAAACAGGGCACAGAGAGGTTTATGTGACTTGCCCAAGCCACACAGCTGGTGAGCAGTGGAGTTGGGATTTCCTCAGGCCATCTGATGACAGACCCTGTATTCTTAATCTCTAAACTATATTCCTTCCTTATGTTCCTGGTTCTTTCACTTAGTACTTTAGCAAAGGCCTGTGTTGATAGAAACAGAAGGATTTAAGGTAATACAAAGAGAGCAAAGCACCAACAGGAAAAAATGCGACAGGGGGTGGGTTGTGTGATGAGGAGTCGGGCAGGGATTGCTGGGAGTACCGACGTGCGGGGAGAGGCATACTGTGTACCCCAGATCAGAGCCTAATGAGTGAAAATCTCCCCGTGTTAGGTCATAAGAGACCTGGATTCAAATCCCAGCTCTGCAGTGGTATATGTGAGCCTTCCAACCCGTGTCTTAGTCTTTGGAGTTTATTCATCTGCAAAATGATAGTAACAGAAGCCACCTTGTGGGTGTGGTGTGCTACCTAAAACATATATGAAACTCCCTGCTGTCCCTGGAGCACAGGCAGTGTTCCCTAAATGCTGCTGTTTCTCCCCCTCTCTCCTGATCCAACCACCCCCACCCCTGGCCCCTCAAGGAAACTGAACTTTCTCCCATGTGAGTATTAACAGAGGAAGTGGTGGATGGGATTTGTGGATCTCAGGAAGCAGATCCAGGGGACAGGGGTGGCTCCTGGTATCCCTTCACCAGGCTAGATGGGAAATATATCCAACACCGTTGATTACTTTTCAGGAGGCAGAGCCTGCTGGCCAGCAGTGGGTTACAGGCTGGCGGAAGCTGAAACAAACAAGGAGCTCTGTTTCATCTGTCTTGGGTAGGGCACATTCGATTTAATCAGGGGGAAATGACTCTGTGGCTAAAACAAATCTTAAAAACACTAACGTTGGGGCACCTGGGTGGCTCAGTCCGTTAAGCGTCTGCTTTCTGCTCAGGTCATGATCCTGGGGTCCTGGGATCGAGCCTCTTATTGGGTTCCTTGCTCAGTGGGGAGTCGGCTTCTCCCTCCCCCCTGGTTGTGCTCTCTAGCTCTCTCTCTCTTTCAAATAAATAAAATCTTTTTTAAAAAACCCCATTAATGTCATCCTATCCGTTTTCTCATTTCTTCCCTCCCATCCTTGTTGTTGTTGTCATTGTTGTCTTAGACGAGGTTGCAAGAGAGGGAGAGAAGAAATGAAATGCTCATGACAGAATTCCTTGGTTGCAAGCAGCAGAATCCGACTCGGACTAACTTAAATGGAGGCCGCATTTGGTGGAAGGATGTGAGGTGACACAGAGTTGAAGACGGAGCTGAATGTCTGGGTCTCAGGAAGACAGGAGCCGGCAGCCCTGGGGATCTAGACAGCAGGAAGCAATGGAGGGTCTCTGCTCCCGGGCTTGGCCCTGGGTCCACTCTCCATCTTTTGAGGAAGCAGGGCTGCTGGCCTCTCCTAGGACACGCGTTGGCCCCTTGTCCCTCCAGGGCAGAAGGGGTAAGGGGGAGTTCTCCGAAAGAGAAACCGGCAGTGGAGCGAGAGAGACAGATGCCAGCAAGCAGACGGGTTGACCCATAAGGTGTCTTCTCTTGCATCTGCACGTGGATCTTTCACCCCCCCCCACCCCTCCCCTCCAGGACACTCTTCCGCTTCCTCATTCATTCTTTTATCCTGCAAAGTATTCTTTCCAGGGGCTACTGCCACCAAAAACAGGAACAAGAAAAGTATCCTGCTTCTTGGTGCGTAGGATGAGAGGAACACTTTATTCTATGTTTTATTATGGGGCCAGCCGAGTCTGGCCGATTCAGGATCCTGAGCCTAGTGGCCTCCTGCCACGTCAGCATCCGTCTGAGGAATAAGGCCCAGCATGTCCAGTTTGGCACAACCTCAGATGTTCCGGTTGGCACACAGATCTGAGAGGCTCGGCACCCTGCTCAAGGTCACGTGGCAATGTCAAGGCAGGCTCACTGCTGGCTCCTTCCATTAAACAACCGAGGCCTTTGGGGGTCCATTAAGAGGCCTTCTTATCCGTCAGGCACAGCATTGCCCCATCGTGGGTGAGGACGAGAATGGTACCCCCTGAGGTTGCCTGATGACACAGGGCTGGAACCCAGCAGTGGGGAGCACATGCTGGCTGGGGAGTTGTGCTCCTGGGAGAGCAGGTGCCACGCAGGGGAGTTCTGAGCTGATGCCACTCCCTCAACAGTTGGTGCCCCTGGGGCTTCAAAAAGGAAAAAAAAAAGAAGAGAGAGAAAAGAGAGAAACTCCTCCAATCTCTGATCTTACAGAACAAGGCAAATTTCTCATTTTGAAAGAATCAAAACCCAAATCTGTCTTACCAGGAGACCAAAGGAAGTTACGAAGTTCAATAGATTTTTTTTTTTCCCCTTAAACTGTTGGATCCCATTTGACAGGAAAAGAGTTTCTTTCTTCAACAGAGAGAGACGAGGGAAATGAGAGTGCCTCCAGCATGGAGAATTCAGAAATGTGGTTTGTGCCAAATGCATCCAGAACCTGAGGGAGGGTGGGCTGTTTCAGCGTGTGGTTGGCAGGTCCTTTGAGCAGGGGGTGCCAAGCCAGAGGAGGGCTAGGTTTCCAGAAGAACTGGGTGTCTCCTGTTGTCCAGTGACTTCCAGATCACAACCTTTGGTTTCAAGGAAGGCAGAGCAGAGTGAAAAACTCTAAGCAAGGTTGGCCCTACAATGAGCCTCTAACCCCTGCCCCCCATCACCGGGTCTGACTGTCCTCTAAAGCAGGTGGAATTGCAACCCAAACACCTCATTTTACCTTTATTGCATTTTATTTCTACAGTTTTTTTTGCACGCTGGCTTTTCTTCATGAATAGGCCACTTGAGTCCAAAACAAAACAAAACAAAACACGGTAACCTCAGCCCAACCAACAAAAGGAAGCAAAACTAATAAGGTATTTTGTTAGGATAAAACATCTGAAACCCAGACACACATTGCTTGGGTATCGCATGTACCTCCTTTTATCTTGCTGATCCCTGTAGCCGTCAACTGGTGGGAGGTTTTCAGAGTAACGCTCCAGCGCCATCTTGTCTGAGAGGCTGGCCACCCTATTCCAAAGAAAATAGGGTCTAGCACCTAGAGAACCCCCTGGCATATATTTGATGTTCAATAAATATTTGTCGAATAAATAAATGGCAAATTCATCCACGAGGGTGCTCCCTGAGCCAGGCGCGCTGATGCTTGAGGAGCGAGTGGGTCATTCCACAACATGGCTGGACCACCCCCACCCCCAGGTGGATGTAGTAGGCACAGTGTGAGAAGACAGAAAGGAAATAGCTGCTCCGCTGGAGGACTTAACTGTGTATTTGGAAGGGAAAAAATGTACTTGGAAGTTATAGGGGTTTGTGAACTTGTAATAGAAACAGAGCAACATGGCAGCATCTAAAATGTCCCCATGCAAGGGATTGGTCTCATGCAAAATGCTTGGGGTGCTGGGGCGTGAGGAGTCCTGATGCTCACCCCTGCTCTCCCAGAGCCTCGAGTCTGGAGGGGTGAAGTAGGGGTGAGAGGAATGCCTAGAGACAGAGGCCATTTGGGTTTCAGACTTTACAAGACTTAATTTGTTTCATTGCTTTAAAATCAAGGCAGAAATTGGTCCAATTTATTCAGGCTCAAAAAAAATATGTTTTAAAAAATTAATGAAATTTATTTTATGGAATCAACTTTTTAAAAAAAATGACATCCTTTTATTATTTTTTTTTTCATCTATTTGACAGATAGATCACAAGTAGGCAGAGAGGCAGGCAGAGAGAGAGGAGGAAGCAGGCTCCCCGCTGAGCAGAGAGCCCAATGCAGGGCTCGATCCCAGGACCCCAGGATCATGACCTGAGCCGAAGGCAGAGGCTTTAACCCACTGAGCCACCCAGGCGCCCCTCCTTTTATTATTATTAAAGTAATCTTTATTCCCATTGTGGGGCTCAAACTCATAATCCTGAGATCAAGAGCTGCACGCTTTTCTGACTGAGCCAGCCAGATGCTCCTAATCAAAAAATTTTTAAAGATTTTATTCAGTCATTCATTTATTTATTTATCAGAGAGAGAGAGAGAGAGAGAGCACAAGCAGGCAGGGTCGGAGAGAGAAGCAGGCTCCCTGCCAAGCAAGGAGCCCGATGCGGGACTCGTTCCCGGGACCCTGGGATCATGACCTGAGCCAAAGGCAGCAGCTTAACCGACTGAGCCACCCAGGTGTCTCATAGAATCAGATTTTTAAAGCTGGGGCAGAGTTTGGAGATCATGTAGCCCGCCCTATACCTCTTTTATTATCATATGTGGAAACTGAGGCTCAGGTTAGCCAATAGTTTTCCAGATAAGAAAGAGGCTCATATCCCTGGGGTGAGGAAATCACAATCTCTATACAGTCATGGGTCCGGTACAGTGGGAAAAACATACAACCAGGTAGTTTGTGATGTTAACCTTAAAAATAAAACGCCAGGGGCGCCTGGGGCTCAGGTCATGATCCTGGGGTCCTGGAATCAAGCACCACATCAAGATCCTTGCTCAGTGGGAAGTCCGCTTCTTCCACTCCCCCAGCTTGTACTTTCTCTCTGTCATATAAATAAATAAAATCTTAAAAAACAAAACAAAAAAACCTGGGGCGCCTGGGTGGCTCAGTGGGTTAAAGTTTCTGCTTTCGGCTCAGGTCATGATCCCAGGGTCCTGGGATCAAGCCCCACATGGGGCTCTCCCCTCAGCAGGGAGCCTGCTTCCCCCTCTCTCTCTGCCTGCCTCTCTGCCTACTTGTGATCTCTGTCAAATAAACAAAATCTTAAAAAAAAAAAAAAAAAACAAACCTGCCAGTTATTTTACCAACACACACACACACACACACACACACACACACACACACACACACACACACACACAAAGGGTTTATTTGGGAATAGCATAGAATTGCAGTCCCCTGCAGGGAAAACCATAGGCAAGCCTGGAGAACAAACAAGAGGAATACTTTTTCATACAGGGAAGGGGGGAAGTGGGAAGGGCTGTTCTAAACAAAAAGGCTATTGGAGTAAACTGGGAGTTCCAAGCGTAGTAGCTTCTCATTGGCTGAGTTGTGACAGTGTCTCATTGGCTGGGCTGTTGCCAGGGGAGGAGGAAACCTTTCTTATTCCTGCTAGGAGAGTAAAGTAGTAGCTAACTTAGTATTACTTTGCAAGGTGTGTCTGTTCCAGTTGGGTCTGCAATTGAAGATGAATGGTAGGGCATGAGAGTTTCTCCTTCCCGTCTTCTGACTGCATTCTAAACAAGCTTCCCTTATTACTTTTTACAGTGGTCAGAGGATTTTACTTTTTATTTTTTATTTTATTTTTTTAAGGATTTTATTTATTTATTTGAGAGAGAGAGAGAATGCTTGAGCCAGAGGGAGTGGCAGAGGGAGAGAAAGAGACAGACTCCCCCCTGAGAGGAGAGCCCCATGTGGGGCTTGAGGACCTTGAGATCATGACCTGAGCTGAAGGCAGACACTTAACCAACTGAGCCACCCAGGCACCCCGGATTTTACTCACTTTTTAAATTTAAAATTTAAAATTTAAATTGAATCACTGAAGCACTGAAGCATGATATGAAAGTTGATGTTTATCAAAATGAGAGTGTACACCTGACCCAGTCTCCTCAAAAGTAACATAGGCATGAAAGATAAGGAAAGACCAAGAAACTGCACAGAGAAACTCCCTGGAGATTAAGGAAACCTAACGGCTAAATGTGCCATGATAAACATCTCCCAGTTACTTAAGATGTTAACAGTAGAGGGATCAGGATGGAGGGAATAGAAAACTTTTTGTACTAACTTTGCAACTCCTACGATTCTAAAATTATTTGAAAATCAAAAGCTATTTTTAAAAAAGAGAGCGGAGTGGGAGGGGGTGGCTCCTGGATGTCTCCATTGGTTAAGCGCCTGACTCTTGTTTTTAGCTCAGGTCATGATCTCAGGGTTGTGGGACTGAGCCCCGCTGAGTTGGGCTCTGCACTCAGCAGGGAGTCTGCTTGAGATTCCCTTTCCTTCTCCCCCTCTGCCCCATCTCCCTGTTTGTGCACGCCCTCTCTCTAAAATAAATAAATAAATAAATAAATAAATAAAAGCTTAAAAAAATTAAAAAGTAAAAAAGACAGCAAGGTGTGGTAGACTGCATTTTCTAAAAATGGTTCCAACAGTAGTTCCAGTTCCACCTGCTGTTCTAATAGTTTGCCAGTTTCTCCTCAAGAAGTGGAGTCTGTGTTCTCTCCTTTGATTGGGAGTAGATTACTTAACTTCTCTGTGCCTCAGTTGCCTGTGTAAGATAGGAAATATCCTAGTGTTGCTTTTACCAAGAAATAACACCAGTGGAGCTCTCAGTGCTTGGAAGTGTTGGTTGTCATTGTTGCAGAGAGCAAGTTAGGGACCCAGTTACCACACTGGGACACAAGGTCAGAGCTGAACCAGAATAACTTCGTATGGAATCCCGGGAATTCCTTAAACTCCTCCTGCTTCAGGAGAGACTCCTTCCTGGGGATGGAGATACCAAGTCTGCAGGTAGGGACGGGATGGAGAAGACAATGCAGATTCCAGGAGTGGACAGGAATGGGTAATGCATTTATTCAAGGAAAGAGGAAAGCCTTATAGGGGTGTGTCAGGAGGGAGTGAGCTCTATGGGGTGAGCTTCTGCCTTGAAGTTTGGTTGAAGGTGCAGCTGAGCAGACAGGCCCGGAAGGGGGGCAGAGGTGGAACAAGGGCTTCATCAGGCATGTTCTCATGAACAGATAAGGGTTTGTGCTGATGAGCTCCAGGAGAGATGGTCAGGCCTTGAATGAGAGGCTCAGGAGTTTGGACCAAGACTCTTATTTGCTGGGAAGGACCAGGCAGAGAATTAGTCACCATACACGTGCCCCCTCCAACCCCCACTCAGCTTCCTGTCAATTCTCACCTCCATCTGGTCTCCCTATCTCTGTTCTCCTCTCTCTAAACCAGCCCACCCATGGTTAGACTTAACTTCCTGAAATGTGCCTTCTACTTAGAATGTTCCACACCACACCCTCCTTCCAGAACCTGCTACTGAGGGTCATGGACGCCTTAAGTTGCCAAAGGCTGTATCTGCTGAGTGGGAGAGAGGAAGAGCTTGCCTGAGAAATAAGCTGGCTCGGAGGTGCTAATGAAGAGGATGAGAAAAAGATCCAGCCCTCTTTAATGATACTATTCCATCCCCTGAATGGAGATGGCTCACATCTCCCCTTCAACTTCTCAGTTAATGTAAGTCAATAAATTCCTTAAAAAAAAAAAAAAGTCAAGTTGATTTGGCTTATGTTCCTTGCAATTATAAGTAGAATAGAGGGATAAAAAGGGGGGGAAAAAGGAGGACAATTGAAATGGGGATAGGTGGGTGCCTTGGAGGCTCAGTCATTAAGCGCCTGCTTTCTATGCAGGTCATGACACCGGAGTCCTGAAATCAAGCCCCATTGATTGATCCCTGCTCAGTGGGGAGTCTGCTTCTCCCTTTCCCTCTGCTGCTCCCCTTGCTTGTGTTCCCTCTCTCACTGTGTCTCTCTTTGTCAGATAAATAAATAAAATCTTAAAAAAAAAAAAAAAAAAAGGAGGATGGGGGAAAGATTGGACAGGACCAGACCTACCCTGTTTTCCAATTAAATATAAGTAGTATCCATAGCAGACACTGAAGATCGCCCACCTGACATCCACCCCCACCTTCTTCCTTGTAAACAGAACCTCGGTGTTTCTCAGGTGTTAGCCTGCCTCCGCCAACCCAAAGAAAGGTGACACAGGTTAAAGCCACACCTGCCCTAAACTAATCTCGGTGGTCCCTGGCCCCTTACCAATGATTGGTAGTGGGCATATGACCACGTTCCTCCAATGAGATGTGACAGGGGCGGTCTCTAGGCGGAGCCTTTGGGAAAGCGTGTGGGGAAAGTTGGGCTCTCTTTAGTTCTGAGCAGTGTGAGTTGGGATATGACACCCGGGGTGGCTGCGTGGTCATCAGATGTCCCCAGGCAGTACAGCCAGCAGAGGAAATACCTGGGCCTCTGATGGCATCAGATCATCGAATGCTGATTGCACTTTGCTTCGGGGGCACCCTCTTCTGCCTCTTGTTATGCGAAGTAACAACTGAGAAAAGGGCTTGAACTGGGGTTTTCGGTGACGGTGACGTGAAGCCCTGACACTGCCGAGCCTGCAGGAGGCCGACTCACCACCATCTCATTTTGCTGAGGAGAGAACTAAGGCCCAGAGGGACAGCCCCGCGTGCAGGTCTCAAAGCCAAGAAATGGCAGTGTGACACAGGAGACGTACCTCACTTGGACGACACAGGCCTCATCCTAGCATAGCACAGGTTCTAGAATCTTCTGTCATTGCCCTGCCCCCATCAGCCTGGAGCCTTGTGTTGTCAGATGTGTCTAGGGAAGCTCATCTGATTGGAATCCAGCAGGCAAGATTCCGTCTAATTAAGCAATTGTAAGCAGGAAGGCTCTATCTCCGGAGCCTACCTGTGTTTTGGGATGTGTCTTGATAAACCCTCGCTGGCTGTTGTGACAGTTGCCGGGGGTTGCCAAGACCTCTGGAAACAGGGTCCTGCTGGGCCACAGTGAGGGCTGTGACCGTGTCTGTTTATAGAACCCAGAGTCTGCATTTGGTTAATTACCTTCATGTAATTGTCAGATTCATGTCTCCTGAGCCAGAGGTCTGGTTTGTTGTTGTTGTTGTTGTTTTTAAAACAAACCCTTTGGAGATGCCCAACAACTGTGAGCTTGAAAAAGCCGAACTCCTAAAAATTAGGGAACCAGCGCGGTGAGGCCAGGGCAGAGCCATTGGTGTGCTGAGCAAGTGTGCTTGTGAATGAGGTAGAGAGAGAAGGCTGGCAGAGGATGTGTTGATTTTCCTGTTTTCCTTACACACACACACACACACACACACACACGCATACACATGCACGAAGGTGTGCAAATGCTCTGACAAGTCGGCAGTGGTGGGCTTCTGAAAAGCTCCTGCCAAAGTTCAAGCTGGAAGATTCAGAAGGCAGGCCGAAGAAAAAGCAGGGTCGGAACAGAAGCAACTCTCATCTTGAACACCAGAGCGGTTGCTCTTGTAACCCAAGGACCGTAATATTGCCACACCAAGATCAGTGTCCTTTCTTTGGAAGAGCTCCTCAAAGGAGAAGGCTGGTGAGAGAAGTGCCGCCTGCCCCCTGCCCACCGCTCAGCCAGATAAAGCCCTGCTGATCTGTGCGTGGGGGCACCCCCGGCAGGTGGTCCGTTCCCCAGCAGCATTTCCATTTCTGTCAAGGTCGATGGTGGGGGTGGGTAAGGGATGAGGTCCTCAGGCAGGTGCTTTCAGGACAGCCTCGGAGGTTGCGTACCTTTATGGCAGCCGAGGGGCTCTGAGGGGGGTGGTGAGTGTTTGGGGGAGGCAGAGAGTGGGAGCAGTCCTCTGCACAGGTGGGATTGCGTATGTGTGTGCATGTACCCATGCATTCTTTTTTTTTTTTAAGATTTTATTTATTTGACAGACAAAGATCACAAGTAGGCAGAGAAGCACTCAGAGAGAGGGGGAAGCAGGCTCCCAGTCGAGGAGAGAGCCCGATGTGGGGCCTGGGATCAAGCCCTGAGCCGAAGGCAGAGGCTTAACCCACTGAGCCACCCAGGTGCCCCTGTACACATGCATTCTTGCACACAAGAATCCCGGCAGGGCTTTGGGTATCCCTGACTATGAGAAGTGCCTGGTGCTTTGGGAGGGAGCACTAGACCAGGAGTCTAGAGTCATGCTCATAGAAATATAATGTGAGCTAGATATCTAACTTTTAATTTCCTGGTGGCCACCTTAGGAAATAAAGAAATTAATTTCAATCATGTACTTTATTTAACCCAACCTATCCCAAATACTATCATTCCCACATATAGTTAATGTAAAAATATATACATGAGGTCTTTTACATTCTTTTTTCTTCTAACAAAGTCTTTAAAATCTGGTGTGTACATTATATGTTCAGCGACATCTCAGCTCGGACCAGCCACACGTCTAGTCTTCAGTAGTCACGTGTGGCTCATGGTCACCATCCTGCCCAGTGCGGGTCTAGAGACTTGAATTTGAGTCCCTGCTCATTCCAGCTTTGTAGCCCTGAGAAAATGATCTCTTGGAGCTTCATGTTGTCATTTATGTAATGAGATTAATAATAATCACAGCAGTTGTTCGGTTAGTGTCTTGTGTGTTGCTGGGTATCTAAGGAGCCACATCAGTGATGCTGGACTGGCGTGGATAGTGGTCTGTTGGAGCGGGCTCATACTGGTTCCCAAGAGCACCTTGTTAAATACTCAGAAAGTTTGTAAACTAGTGTTAAACCATTGGTGTCTTGAAATCTGCCATGGTAAGAGAACGTTTGCACCCTGCAAATGGGCGAATGCTTACTCATTAGTTCCCTGCCCCTCAAGAGAGTGAATGGTTAGACATTTACTTGCACACCGCTGAACTTGGGTATATTTGCACATGATCGAAGTGGAGAGTGTGGACCAGAGGCTGCTTCCCTCTTTTCCTCTTGTCATCTGCATTCATGTCCTCCCATCTTGTGGCAGTCCCTCCCACATTCTTCCTTCCCACCTTGAGAAGCAGCATCCAGCAGTCGTTAGGTTCACAGAGCCTGGAGCGGACCGTGGTTCCATTATTTATTAATTTTGTGACTGTGGATGGGTTATTTAGCCTCTCTGTGCCTTAGTTTCCTCACCTGTAAAAATACTCCAGGCTGAATTTCAGGTAGCACACCTGAAACTAATATCTTAGTATATGCCAGCTCTTTTATAAAAAGAATACTAATAACAGCTGAGAAATAGGGTTGCTCTTGTTGAAGAGTAAACACCATCCATGTAAAGTGAGAGAACTCTGTCTGATACACAGTGAGTGCTCCATATATGTTCCTGCTCTATGATGGTGACCATGACCAGCTGCAGGCTCTAACCAGTGGTCACTGTCCAACATTCTGGAAGGGGCAGGTGCTTATGGAAAGTGGGGACATCTAGAGGAGGCACTGGTGAGGTGGTGGGGTGGGTAACCCCACAGTGACATTGGACCTGGGGTGGTCTTTCCTTCCATTCCCCTTCTATCCTCTCTCTGTCTCATCCTGACACAAGAATGGACCACCTACTTACTGTATGCATATTCAATGGGGGAGTGGGTGAGCACACAAAGTTAAGAAAAGGGTGATCCCTGTTCTCATGGGGCTTACAAAAGTTCTTTGGGATCCTCAATAATTTTTTTTTAGATTTTTAAATTTATATATATATATATTTAAATTTTTAAAGAATTTTAAATATTTTTTAAAAATATTTAGGGGCACCTGGGTGGCTCAGTGGGTTAAGCCTCTGCCTTCGGCTCAGGTCATGATCTCAGGGTCCTGAGATCGAGCCCCGCATCAGGCTCTCTGCTCAGCAGGGAGCCTTCTTCCCCCCTCTCTCTTCCTGCCTCTCTGCCTACTTGTGATCTCTGTCTGTCAAATAAATAAATAAAATCTTAAAAAAAATATATATATTTATTTTAGAGAAAGAGAGCTCGCCAGCAAGCAGGGACAGGAGCAGGGGCAGAGAGAGAGAATCTCAAGCAGTCTCCACTGAATGCAGAGTCCGATGCAGGGCTCCATCCCACGACCCATGAGATCATAACCTGAGCTGAAACCAAGAGTTGGACGCCCAACTGACCAAGCCACCCAGGCGCCCTGGGATGTTTAATAATTTTTAAAAGTGTAATGGGATCTTGAGAAGGAGAAGTTGGGCCTGGGGTATAATGGACAGACCACTTAATATGAAGGCCAGAAGGCTTGACCCAGCCACCACCAGGACACTGTGAAAGTGTGTTTGAAAAACGCTCAAGGCCCAGATACAAGCAGGGCAGCCTCAGGGTCAGTGTGTGTGTTAGGGTGGGGAGGTGCTATAGGCACAAGGTCGGCCCTGGGGAACCCTGTTCTGAGTCTGACATTTCATTACCCAGAGCATTGAAGTGTAGGAAGTGTAAGGAAGCCTAGAGAGTGCTCAACATACTCAACATACTATCCCAAACCCTGTCATCTGGCTTCCCAGAATACCAGGGATTCTCTGGGGACATTTCCCAAATCAGTGCACGAAAAGCAAAACCAACCCATCTGGGCGACTCTGGAAATGTTGCTAGAAAATGCAGCTAGCAAAGGGATTTGGGGTTTGGAATGCCCAGGTGTCTGCTTCCCTTCTTTGGCTGGAGTTAACAGCCTCAAGTGTGTCATCTGCCAGGATCAGTCTCAAGATAGAGGGCTATAAGATTCCAGACCATCTCAAAGGGGACATCCCTGCTTACCCTGCCTTCCTCTGCTCCTGACTTTCCTTCTGTTGACCTGTCCTCTGGTCTCCAACAGTTTTCTTCCTACCCAGAAATGCTGCCTTGACTGTTCCTGCCCATAAGAACTCCTAGGTTGTCCCCCAGCAGGACCCCCACCTCCTACCCCATTCCACCAGGGACCCCCACAAACCTTGGTCATTGACTAGGTGGGGTGAGGAGACCCATAGGAACTGAAGAGCTTTTCCCAAAGAAGGGCCCCACATGTTTCTGGGATGTTTAAATGTGTCAGTATTAATAGAGACTTTGTGAGTAGAAGAAAATGCCAAAATTGGAGCTGGTCAAAATGCCTAGGACCACTTGATGCAAATTCAGAAACCAACAGGGCAGAGAGGATAGATTCTCCTGAGCAGCATCTGGCCGCTGGGCTCTACTCCCGGCATGAGCTGCACACAGCAGTGTGCCTTCCCAGGGTCTCTCCTTCGCCCCTGCCCCTTAAGGAATTCAATGAACATTGGAGCAGAGGTCTCCAAAAATGACATCCCACCATGTGTTCTAAATAGTTCAGCACTGACAATGACTTTTAAAATGGAAATGATTTTTTAAATGTGAGTTTCTTCACTATAAATATAAAACTTCATTTAAGAAACTGTTTAAAATAGGAAAAAGGGAAACAAAAATCACTCCTGTTCCCCCCACCCGCAGCACAACTACTATCATCACATTGGACCTTTTCATTGCAGTTTCTGTCCCTATAAACACATTTTATTCTAACATTGTGATGCTTGTCTCAGTCTTGTTTTCTGGAAAGCAGAGTCTGAGACAACGGTTTCTGTGCAAGTATTTGATTGAGGTATGAGATCCCAGGGAGTGGTGATGAGGAGTCGGGGAGTGGGGTAGGCACGAATGTATTAGGAAATTGGCCGCAGCTGACTGCTGGACCCAAAACGATTTGAGGAGTCATATGAAGACCTTCCATAGGTGGGAGGAAGAAAGAAAGAAGCATTTTTCCATTGACTCCCAGCCCCCCTTGGTCAGAGGTTTTCCCCATGGGGTGACTCCCCCAACACTTCTGGGCTGCTCTTGCATAGGTGTGTGTGGGTTTTCTCTAGGTCCCAGGTGATGGCATTAACTGAGAAGTCCCAGGGTGAGTGGCAAGAACTACGGGGCACACAAAGTCAGGCTGCCGCTCCAAGAAGATGGCCAGAGTCTACCTAGAACTGGTCATGCCAGCACTGCCTACACTGAGAGACAGGTGGAGCCAAGAAGATCTGCAGAGGCATCGAATACGGTCTTTGTGATGCACATGGAAATTCATTTTTGCTTTTCCCACTGAACATGATATATTTGACATTGATTAATAGTTCTTAAAAATTTTTTTAAAGATTTTATTTATTTATTTGGCAGACAGAGATCACAAGTAGGCAGAGAGGCAGGCAGAGAGGGGGGCTGGGAAGCAGGTTCCCTGCTGAGCAGAGAGCCCTATGTAGGGCTCAATCTCAGGACCCTGGGATCATGACCTGAGCCGAAAGCAGAGGCTTTAACCCACTGAGCCACCGAGGTGCCCCAATAGTTCTTAAAATTTTTAATGGCTTCTTGCTAATTTTCCAATTTTCTTTATGAAAAGAAGCGCATTTTGAATATAACCCATTTCTATACATTGTGTATCTGCAAAACAGTGACAAGCCAGCCCACTGAGGTGACCTGCGAAGGGTCACTTTATACCTTTGTAGCTTGCAAGGAGGGGCTGTTCCTCTACTCAGGTGGGTAGTGGGAGGGTGTCCATCTCTTTACTAAACAATTCTGCTTCTATTTCAAATAACTTTGAAGAATATTGATGATTGGAAGCCAGGAGAAAAAAACCCTACTGATTTCCTGGCTCTGATTCAAAATCACTCCTTCTCTTCCTCCCCAGTGGAATACTTTTAGGATTACTGGAGAACTCTGGATAAAGATGGGTTTAGGACTCCATTCATCTCTTGGCACTCATTCATTAAACAACTATTTGTTAAGCAACTGCTCTATGTCAGGTATGGCATCAGGCCACAGCATGGAGATCCAGAGAAAAAGGAACATCTTTTTTTTTCAGGGCATCTAGGTGATGTAGGCATGACCATCAAATATTGTCAAAGCTGCAGTGGTGGGGCACCTGAGTGGCTCAGTCGGTTGGGCGTCTGCCTTTGGCTCAGGTCATGATCCCGGAGTCCTGGGATCGAGCCCTGCATCAATCTCCCTGCTTAGCAGGGAGTCTGCTTCTCTCTCTGCCTGCTGCTCCCCATGCTTGCGCGCGCTCTCTCTCATTCTTTTTCTATCTCAAATAAATAAAATCTTAAAAAAAAAAAAAAAAAAAGCTGCGGTGGTAAGCATGGGACACCGGAGGGAAAGTGTAGGTCTGACATTTATTCATTCACTGATTATATTATCTATTGCTGGGTAACAAATTGCCCCAATACTTAGTCATCTAAACCAACAATAATTATTATCACAAAGTTTTGGTAAGAAATCAGAAGCAGCTTGGCTAGGTGGTTTTGGCTAGAGCTCTCTCGTGATGATGATGATGTCAAGATGGCAGCCAGCATTTAGTTTTCTGAGGGCTTGACTGGGGCTCAAGGATCTGCTTCCAAAATGGCCCTTCCCACATGGCTATTGGTGGGAGCTGTCAGTTTCTCAGTACTGAACCTGGACTGTTCCAGTGTCCATGAATTGGCAGCTGCCTACCCCAGAGCAAGTGTTCCTAGAAAAGGAGGTTGAGGCCACAATGTCTTTTATGATCTAGCCTCAGAAATCATACACCATGGGGCGCCTGGGTGGCTCAGTGGGTTAAAGCCTCTGCCTTCAGCTCAGGTCATGATCCCAGGGTCCTGGGATCGAGCCCCGCATCGGGCTCTCTGCTCAGCGGGGAGCCTGCTTCCTCCTCTCTCTCTCTCTCTGCCTGCCTCTCTGCCTACTTGTGATCTCTGTCTGTCAAATAAATAAATAAATCTTTAAAAAAAAAAAAAAAAAAGAAATCATACACCATCACTTTCACCATATTGGTATCATGGCATAGGAAGGGACTACCCAAGGGGTAAAAGGAAGTGGGGATCATTGGGGGCCACCTTGGAGGCTAGCTACCACACTCGTTCATTGAGTCATCCGACTGCCATCATTAAACATCTTTCAGGAGTCTGATACTGTGCTTAGGACTGGGAATACCAGTATGGTTATAATTATATTTAGGGGCTGAGTCTTTGCTCAATTTTGTATCTCTGGTGCCTGGAACACAGAACATCTC
This sequence comes from Martes martes, assembly GCF_963455335.1. Lineage (NCBI taxonomy): Eukaryota > Metazoa > Chordata > Mammalia > Carnivora > Mustelidae > Martes > Martes martes. The sequence continues at coordinate 201,750,849 of NC_137888.1, read as the reverse complement.
CTTAAAGGTTTGTTTTTTGTCAAAAGGAAACAAAATGTGGGGCACCTGGGTGGCTCAGTTGTTAAGTGTCTGCCTTTGGCTCAGGTCATGATCCCAGGGTCCTGGGATTGAGCCCCGCATCGGGCTCCCTGTTCTGCAGGAAGCCTGCTTCTCCCTCTCCCATTCCTCCCGCTTGTATTCCCTCCCCTGCTATCTCTCTCTTTGTCAAATAAATAAATAAAATCTTTTTTTAAAAAAGGAAGCAAATTGTAGTGATTAGGAGCTGGACTTCTGGACCTCTGGAGGCAGTCTGTTTAGGTTCAAATCTTCCTCTCAGCCCTGATGTTTTTCTGATAAATCTTACTTAACCAGAGTTGGTTTCCATTGTCTACAACTAAGAATCCTAACTGGTACACTCAGTTTTTCCACTCATCTCCTTTAACTAGCTCAGAATCCAATCCAGATTCCCCACATTGCATTTAGTTCTTATGCCTCCTTAACCTTGTTTAATCTGGGACTGTTTCTCACTCAGTCTTGCCTTGTGACAAGACCTTGCCATTTCTGGGGAGTACCGGTCAAGCATTTCATAGGATGTCCCTCAATTTGGGTTTGTCTGAGGTTTTCCTGTGATTAGGTTGAGGTAATGCATTTTGGACAAGAATACCAGAAGTGATACTATGAATCATATCAGGGATGCATGATATCAAGATGTCATTACTGGTAATGTTGACTGATTCCTTGGGTAAGGTGGTTGGTGTCTTCCTGGTTTCTGTTTTCCCCTTCGTAATGAATAATTATCTTGAGACTATGGAATTATCCTGTTCTCATTCTTTTGCCCATAAATTTTGGCAGCCATTGATGATACTTTCAGACAACAGTTATTACTGCTCTGTTTGCCTATTGTTGGTTTCCTATTTCTATCATTGTTTCTACATTTATTAATTGGAATTGTGTAATTGTCCCTTCTTATTTATGCACTTATTTACATCAGTATGGACTTGTGGATGTTTTCTTTCTTCCTACGGGTTATAATCCTTTACTATGATTATTTGTTACTCAAATTATCTCAGATCTAGCCATTGGAACTCTCAAGTTGGTTCTTGTATATATAGGAGTGTTTTTTAATATCTTCATTTTTTTATTATAAAAGTAATACATGTCTGGGTAGAGGGCACATGGGACTTCTCTGTACTATTTTTGCAACTTCCTGTAAATCTACAATTACTTCAAAAAATTAAAAAAGTAATATGTGCTCACTGTAAAAAAATTCAGGAAGTACAGAAAAATAAAAAAATCATTATCTCATCTCTTAGACATAATCTCCGTCTGTATTCTGTTTTATTTTTTCCTCTCCAGACTTTTTCTTTATCATTTTAAATGGTATCATAACACAATTATGGCAACTCTGAGACCAACATTCTAGTTTTGTAGTGGAGAAAATGCAGGCCAGAGAGAAGGGAATTAATAAAACAGTAACATCGCCAGCCCTGACTTCATGCGTCGCCACCTGCTCCCAGGCCCTCCTGGTGCTCAGCCTCGCGTAATTCCTGCCCCAGGGTGGGGTGGGGGGAACAATACTGATCAGACAGGGTATTTGAGTGTCTCAAACTATTGAGTTAGGGAGAAAAAGATATCAATATTGGCTCATAGAAACAGAAGGAGTTAAAGCTAGTAAATTCAGGAGAATGTACACAGGTCAGGCCAACTCTGAAGAGAGAGAGGAGAGAGAGAGAGCAAGGTGAGGGGAGAGACAGAGGTTATTTCTCTCCAGAAAAGAGGAGAAGAACAGAAAATGTCAAATTTTTACATTCTTAATAGCAGGAAACAGGGCAGCCAAGAACTCAGTGGGTGTTTAACCAAACAGACTTAAGGTTTAGGTCAAGGATGGGCTTTCCAGCTCCACTCTGGGTTGCCCTGACAACCTCCTCCTTCTGGTATTGACATTATTGCAAAGAAGGAAAAAATAGGAAGATGAAGTCATTAGAGGCGGAACCAGCAGTGGTCTGGCTTGCTTCACTGTGCATGCAGGGAGGTCCGGGAAGGAGCTGGCGAGGGGCAGAGGGCTGTTGGGCTGGAGTCTCAGACAGGGGCATGACCGCGGTGGACTTGAGCCTATGTGCTGGAGACACCTGAGGCTTCTCAGAAATTCTAGTGAAGCCAGTCAGTGTAAATTAAGTCTTAGTGGTTCTGTCTCCCCATTGCCTCCTCTGCTTTCTTGGAATTAGTCAAGGATACTGAGAAGAAAACCCCAGAACTCAGGAAATGGCAGCCACACCTTCTTCTAGCTGGGCTCCATCACCACATCAGCCTGGCCCTAAGAGTCCCCTCTTTGTTTCCATCTCCCAAGAAGGTTGGGACCATCAGAGGCAGTCACCAGTAGTTACTACTCTCTTCTCTTTCCAGAGAGGGAAACTGAGGCTGAGACAGTAAGTAACTTGCCCAAAGTCACAAAGCTAAGAAATATACAGAATTCAAACCCAGGTCTTGATCAAGTCAAAATACGTGCTCGCTTGTTCATCACCTCACTCTGCGATATACATCAGTGATTCTCCAATCACAGCTTGTGGAAGAATCCCCTGTAGGGCTTTGTTAAAACACAGGGTGCTGGGACCTCCCCCACCCCTCCTCCCCTCCCCCACCCCCCGCCCAGAGATTCTGATTTGGTAGATCTGGAATATGGCCGGAGAATTTGCATTTCTAATACATTTCCAGATGGTGTTGATGCTGCTGATCTGAGGACCACATTTTGAGAAGTGCTTACTTAAAGCGAGCCATTTAGCCCTCAAACATCAAATATGGTCTTTGTAGAACAAAGAGTAGGACAGAATTTGCAGTCTTTGATTGTGTTCTGAGGTCTCTACATGTTTCCAGAGGTGCCTTATCCACGGGGCATGGATAAGAAGGTTGAAGGAGTTCAGGTCCGCCATCCTTACTTCAAGCAAAGTAGCTCCCTCAGATCTCTTTATAAATTAGGATTCTATGTGTAATTTTATTTGGGAAAGTGGTTTCTGCTATTAAATAAAAAGCCAAGCATTTATAAACTACTGAACTAAAAAAAGATGTTAAAATACTGTTTGTTCCTATTATCTACCACTGTGGCTTAAAACAATTATTTTAAAATGTGATTTTGTGGGTCAGGAAGGTTACCCATGAAGGTTACCCAGTGCTATGCATCTGGTGTCTGGATTGGCTCCAGGGAAGGACCCAAGATGGCATCACTCGCATGCCTGGAGCCTTGTTGGGAAAGGCTAGAAGGCTAGGCTCAGTAGTGACTTCTGATCAGAACATCTGTCTACATGTGGCTGACCCAGCCCTGTGGTCTCAGGGTTTTTGGACTTCGGCTTAGGGCCTAGAGCAAGTGTTCCAAGAGGCAGAAAGTAGAAAGCACCAGTCTCTCTAAGGCCCAGGTCTAGAAGCAGGCATGGGGTCACTTTGCCATCTTCTGTTTCCCAACAAGGTCAATGGAGCTCCCCAGATTTCAGAGGAGGGGATGTACACCCCACTTCTCAATGGGAAAATGTTTTGTGTCTATCTTTGAAGTGCACCTGAGAAGCCTCATCCACATCTGAAACTTATTTAGATCATGAGACCCTGTTCCTCTACCAGTGGTGGTAGAGGGATATGACTTTTGGGGGTGAGCATTTTGTATGTGGCAGAAATGATCATTTTGAGGATGTAATATGTTCTGGAACACCTGCTCTTGAAGTCAGTCATCTTGCTGGAGAAATTTCAGGCAGCCTCATGGAGAAGCTCAGAGAGAGAGAAACCCAGTCCCCCATCTCCATCCTAACAGCCCAGCTGAGCCCCCAGCCCACAGCCAGTGCCAACTCACCTGCTGTGTCCTTAGCCAACACCATATGGAGTGGCATCACACCAGACTGGTTACTGTCATGGTTAATGTTATGTGTCCACTTGGTTGGGCCGTGGTGCCAAGATATGTGGCCAAACATTATTCTGTATGTTTCTTTGAAAGTGCTTTTTGGATGAAATCAACAACTAATTCAGTAGACTTTCACTAATGTGGATTCCCCTCCATGATGTGGGTGGTTCTCATCCAGTCAGTTGAAGGGCTTGATAGAACAAAGACTGACCTCACCTGAGCAAGAAGGAATTCTGCCCACAGAAAGACTTTGGACTCAAACTGCAGCTCAGCTCCATGGAGCGCAAGGGTTTGATGAAAGTAAGTCTTCAGCAGTTTAAAAGAAAAAATGGTTCTGTGGTCAATAATGTTGGGGAAAACCCTTTGTCAGACAATGCTTATAAATTCTCTGCATTGCAGAACTTCTCATAATTTGGCATAGATCTTTTTCTGTGGCTGATCTGGGCTTGTTATGAGCCTCCTGACCATGAATCTTTATTCGGTTTTGAAAGGGGGACACCCTGGTCAGTTTCCCTTCTTTCAGAGGGTGTCCTTCTTGGGTGAAGGGAAAGTGATGCATCACTTTGTTCTCTTCCATCAGAGCGGCACTGTGGGCCCATGAGGGAAGACTTTCCGGTATGAGAGCCAGTGCCCATTTCAGCCCTCCCCAGCTCCTTAGGTTTGCCGGATCTGCAAGCGAGTTTGGACCACTCCATTAGATATTCTAGAGCAGAACCAATGAATTATTTACGGCTTTTCTGCCATCAAAGGATGCTAATGAGATGCTAATGAATATATTAGTGTAATTTCAGTGCAATTCCTGGAGACTTCTTTTTGCTCAGGGCTGGTGGCTCTGCCCCCTACTGGCCATGCGAGGTAGGAGGCGGCATAAGAGCCAAGGAGCCGAAGACCTCCCAGCCGGCTCTTCCAGACCATGGAGGCCAGTGGACGTCAGAGACTGCTTTTCTGGCCCTGCATCTAACCATCTTCCTAGATGTAGTTCTGGGGACATGAAGAATGGACATCCAGAAGATTGTTTGACAATCACCCAGGAGGACAGCACTCAAAGAACTTCCTCCAGGATGCCTTTCCTGATCTCTCTCTACCCCGTGCTCTCCTTCTTCTCCAGCCTGAAGGATGTGTCCCTCCTCTGTGTTCCACAGTCCCCATTCTTACCACCACATAGATTATGGGGGAGGGAGTTTCAATTGTCTGTCTCCGCCATTAGCCCTGAGCTCCTGAGAATGGGCATTTAGTGTCTTTTTTCTTTTTTATCTGCAGGGCCAAAGATGGTGCTTAGCACATACGAGATGTTCAGACGTTGTTTGATGGGTTAAGTTGATTTGTTCATGTATGGTTAGTTTCATTCAGAAGGAAACTTGGTTATTTTGATAGGGATTAGTCTTTGCCTTTGGATCTGCTAAGCAAATTTAACGGGTAAGCAAGACTCAGGTAGAGAGATGTTAACACTCTTAAAAAAAATCTTTCCCAAGCAATTTGATGAACAGTTGGCTAATTTCAAATAATTTAAATGTATTTGTAAGTAAGTCTGATAGGACCAATTTCGATTTAGCAAAATTCTATTAACTTGTCTTTTACTGTATGGCCTTTGAAGTAATTTTCCATTCCGTTTTTCTTCTTTCCTCACTCCCTCCCCTCTCCCTTCTTTCTCTCCTTGTTTTCTTCCTCCTCTCCTCCTTCCCTTCCTTTTCTTGTTAAGGTTTTGTTATCCAAGCTTCCCACTCATTCAGATGGGCTTCTGCTCCCAAGTTTAACAGAATAAGTGTTGGGAAGCACATCAGTGGCCATGTATCTCGTCTTTACTCCTGCATCACTTTGATGTTAAAATGGACTCTGTGACACCAGAGCTATGGACTCTTTGCTACTCACAAGGCAGACCTTGGGCTGGCAGCATCAGTATCTCCTGGGAGCCTGTTAGAAATGCAGAATCTCAGGCCTACCCTAGACTTTCTGATCCCTGGGTGACTCCTGGGCACATGCCTTTGAGAAGCAGAGGTTCAACTAACCCTGTCTCATACCTTGTAGATGATGTGGGGACTGAACTAGGAGAAAAGTATTGAATATATGCCTATCTCTTTGCAGTTTATCAGCACTAAGCTTCCTATACCTTTATTGGATTGACACCCACTACCCAGGTTGCCTTCCTGCCCAACCCTGAGCTTCTGGGAGGGGAGTACCCCACATACAGTACTAACGGATGCCATTACATTGCACCAGGGGCTGTGCCAACTGCTTCACATGCATTCTCTCATTTAAGCCTTACAATAGGGATGCCTGGGTGGCTCAGTTGGTTAAGCCTTACATTAAGTCTATGAGGTAGGTACCATGTCTGGCCCCTTGACAAGTGAAGAGTGTAAGGATTAGAGAGGTAAAACAGCTTGCTTTCTGCCACCCAGCTTGGTATGCAGTACCAGGCCTGTAATAAGGGGCCCCTAGCCGAGGGCTCCTAGGATTCTCCTCCTCTTTCTGGGGCCCGGGTGGTCCAGATGTAAACAGCTACAGAAAGGTCCAGTGAGAGACTGCACCTTAGTGGTCATCCTCTCTTTTCTTTTTTTTTTTTTTTTTTTTGTTTTGTTTTGTTTTATTTTTTTTTTTAATTTTAATAAACATATAATGTATTTTTATCCCCAGGGGTACAGGTCTGTGAATCGTCTGGTTTACACATTTCACAGCACTCATCATAGCACATACCCTCCCCAATGTCCATTTCCCCACCACCCTCTCCCATCCCCCTTCCCCCCCGCAACCCTCAGTCTGTTTCTTGAGATTGAGTCTTTTATGGTTTGTCTCCCTCCCAATCCCATCTTTTCATTTTTTCTTTTCCTACCTCCCCCCAAACCCCCCCACCTTGCATCTCCACTTCCTCATATCAAAGAGATCATATGATAGTTATATTTCTCCGATTGACTTATTTCGCTAAGCATGATACCCTCTAGTTCCATCCACGTCGTCGCAAATGGCAAGATTTCATGTCTTTTGATGGCTGCATAGTATTCCATTGTGTATATATACCACATCTTCTTTATCCATTCATCTGTTGATGGACATCTAGGCGCTTTCCACAGTTTGGCTATTGTGGACATTGCTGCTATAAACATTCGGGTGCACGTGCCCCTTCGGAGCACCACGTTTGTATCTTTAGGATATATACCCAGGAGTGCAATTGCTGGGTCGTAGGGTAGCTCTATTTTCAGTTTTTTGAGGAACCTCCACACTGTTTTCCAGAGTGGTTGCACCAGCTTGCATTCCCACCAACAGTGTAGGAGGGTTCCCCTCTCTCCGCATCCTCGCCAGCATCTGTCATTTCTTGACTTGTTAATTTTAGCCATTCTGACTGGTGTGAGGTGGTATCTCATTGTGGTTTTGATTTGTATTTCCCTGATGCCGAGTGATGTGGAGCATTTTTTCATGTGTCTGTTGGCCATCTGGATGTCTTCCTTGCAGAAATGTCTGTTCATGTCCTCTGCCCATTTCTTGACTGGATTATTTGTTCTTTGGGTATTGAGTTTGATAAGCTCTTTATAGATTCTGGATACGAGCCCTTTATCTGATATGTCGTTTGCAAATATCTTCTCCCATTCTGTCAGTTGTCTTTTGGTTTTGTTAACTGTTTCCTTTGCTGTGCAAAAGCTTTTGATCTTGATGAAATCCCAATAGTTCATTTTTGCCCTTGCTTCTGTCGCCTTTGGCGATGTTCCTAGGAAGAAGTTGCTGCGGTGGAGGTCAAAGAGGTTGCTGCCTGCATTCTCCTCAAGGATTTTGATAGATTCCTTTCGCACATTGAGGTCCTTCATCCACTTTGAGTCTATTTTCGTGTGTGGTGTAAGGAAATAGTCCAATTTCATTTTTCTGCATGTGGCTGTCCAATTTTCCCAGCACCATTTGTTGAAGAGGCTGTCTTTTTTCCATTGGATATTCTTTCCTGCTTTGTCGAAGATTAGTTGACCATAGAGTTGAGGGTCTATTTCTGGGCTCTCTATTCTGTTCCATTGGTCTATATGTCTGTTTTTGTGCCAGTACCATACTGTCTTGATGATGACAGCTTTGTAATAGAGCTTGAAGTCTGGAATTGTGATACCACCGACTTTGGCTTTCTTTTTCAATATTCCTTTGGCTATTCGAGGTCTTTTCTGGTTCCATATAAATTTTAGGATTATTTGTTCTATTTCTTTAAAAAAAATAGATGGGATTTTGATAGGGATTGCATTAAATGTGTAGATTGCTTTAGGTAAAATAGACATTTTCACAATATTTGTTCTTCCAATCCATGAGCATGGAATATTTTTCCATTTCTTTGTGTCTTCCTCAATTTCTTTCATGAGTACTTTATAGTTTTCTGAGTATAGATTCTTTGCCTCTTTGGTTAGATTTATTCCTAGGTATCTTATGGTTTTGGGTACGATGGTAAATTAGACTGACTCCTCAATTTCTCTTTCTTCTGTCTTGTTGTTAGTGTAAAGAAATGCGACTGATTTCTGTGCATTGACTTTATATCCTGACACTTTACTGAATTCCTGTATAAGTTCTAGCAGTTTTGGAGTGGAGCCTTTTGGGTTTTCCACATATAGTATCATATCATCTGCAAAGAGTGATAGTTTGACTTCTTCTTTGCCGATTTGGATGCCTTTAATTTCTTTTTGTTGTCTGATTGCTGAGGCTAGGACTTCTAGTACTATATTGAACAGCAGTGGTGATAACGGACATCCCTGCCGTGTTCCTGACCTTAGCGGAAAAGCTTTCAGTTTTTCTCCATTGAGAATGATATTTGCGGTGGGTTTTTCATAGATGGCTTTGATAATGTTGAGGTATGTGCCTTCTATCCCTACACTTTGAAGAGTTTTAATCAGGAAGGGATGCTGCACTTTGTCAAACGCTTTTTCAGCATCTATTGAGAGTATCATATGGTTCTTACTCTTTCTTTTATTAATGTATTGTATCACATTGATGGATTTGCGGATGTTGAACCAACCTTGCAGCCCTGGAATAAATCCCACTTGGTCGTGGTGAATAATCCTTTTAATGTACTGTTGGATCCTATTGGCCAGTATTTTGGTGAGAATTTTCGCATCTGTGTTCATCAAGGATATTGGTCTGTAATTCTCTTTTTTGGTGGGATCCTTGTCTGGTTTTGGGATCAAGGTGATGCTGGCCTCATAGAATGAGTTTGGAAGTTTTCCTTCCATTTCTATTTTTTGGAACAGTTTCAGGAGAATAGGAATTAATTCTTCTTTAAATGTTTGGTAGAATTCCCCTGGGAAGCCGTCTGGTCCTGGACTTTTGTTTGTTTGGAGATTTTTGATGACTTTTTCAATCTCCTTACTGGTTATGGGTCTGTTCAGGTTATCTATTTCTTCCTGGTTCAGTTGTGGTAGTTTATACATCTCTAGAAATGTATCCATTTCTTCCAGGTTGTCAAATTTGTTGCCATAGAGTTGCTCGTAGTATGTTCTTATAATTGTTTGTATTTCTTTGGTGTTGGTTGTGATCTCTCCTCTTTCATTCATGATTTTATTTATTTGCGTCCTTTCTCTTTTCTTTTTGATAAGTCTGGCCAGGGGCTTATCAATCTTATTAATTCTTTCAAAGAACCAGCTCCTAGTTTTGTTGATTTGTTCTATTGTTTTTTTAGTTTCTATTTCATTGATTTCTGCTCTGATCTTTATGATTTCTCTTCTCCTGCTGGGTTTGGGCTTTCTTTGTTGTTCTCTCTCCAGCTCCTTTAGGTGTAGGGTTAGGTTGTGTATTTGAGACCTTTCTTGTTTCTTGAGAAAGGCTTGCACTGCTATATATTTTCCTCTCAGGACTGCCTTTGTTGTGTCCCACAGATTTTGAACTGTTGTGTTTTCATTATCATTTGTTTCCATGAATTTTTTCAATTCTTCTTTAATTTCCTGGTTGACCCATTCATTTTTTAGAAGGATGCTGTTTAGTCTCCATGTATTTGCGTTCTTTCCAAATTTCCTCTTGTGATTGAGTTCGAGCTTCAGAGCATTGTGGTCTGAAAATATGCAGGGAATGATCTCGATCTTTTGGTACTGATTGAGACCTGATTTATGACCCAGGATGTGGTCTATTCTGGAGAATGTTCCATGTGCACTAGAGAAGAATGTATATTCTGTTGCTTTGGGATGGAATGTTCTGAATATATCTGTGATGTCCATTTGGTCCAGTGTGTCATTTAAGGCCTTTATTTCCTTGTTGATCTTTTGCTTAGATGATCTGTCCATTTCAGTGAGGGGAGTGTTAAAGTCCCCTGCTATTATTGTATTACTGTCGATGTATTTCTTTGATTTTGTTATTAATTGGTTTATATAGTTGGCTGCTCCCATATTAGGGGCATAGATATTTAAGATTGTTAGATCTTCTTGTTGGACAGACCCTTTGAGTATGATATAGTGTCCTTCCTCATCTCTTATTATAGTCTTTGGCTTAAAATCTAATTGATCTGATATAAGGATTGCCACCCCAGCTTTCTTCTGATGTCCATTAGCATGGTACATTGTTTTCCACCCCCTCACTTTAAATCTGGAGGTGTCTTCGGGTCTAAAATGAGTTTCTTGTAGGCAGCATATGGATGGGTTTTGTTTTTTTATCCATTCTGATACCCTGTGTCTTTTGATTGGGGCATTTAGCCCATTAACATTCAGGGTAACTATTGAGAGATATGAATTGAGTGCCATTGTATTGCCTGTAAGATGATTGTTACTGTATATTGTTTCTGTTTCTTTCTGATCTACTACTTTTAGGGTCTCTCTTTGCTTAGAGGACCCCTTTCAATATTTCCTGTAGAGCTGGTTTGGTGTTTGCAAATTCTTTCAGCTTTTGTTTGTCCTGGAAGCTCTTTATCTCTCCTTCTATTTTCAATGATAGCCTAGCCGGATATAGTATTCTTGGCTGCATGTTTTTCTCGTTTAGTGCTCTGAATATATCATGCCAGTTCTTTCTGGCCTGCCAGGTCTCTGTGGATAGGTCCGCTGCCAATCTAATGTTTTTACCCTTGTATGTTACAGACTTCTTTTCCCGGGCTGCTTTCAGGATTTTCTCTTTGTCGCTAAGACTTGTAAATTTTACTATCAGGTGACGAGGTGTGGACCTATTTTTATTGATTTTGAGGGGCGTTCTTAGCATCTCCTGGATTTTGATGTTTGTTCCCTTTGCCATATTAGGGAAATTCTCTCCAATAATTGTCTCCAATATACCTTCTGCTCCCCTCTCTCTTTCTTCTTCTTCTGGAATCCCAATTATTCTAATGTTGTGTCGTCTTATGGTGTCACTTATCTCTCGAATCCTCTCCTCGTGTTCCAGTAGTTGTTTGTCTCTCTTTTGCTCAGCTTCTTTATTCTCTGTCATTTGGTCTTCTATGTCACTAATTCTTTCTTCTGCCTCATTTATCCTGGCAGTGAGAGCTTCCATTTTTGATTGCACCTCATGAATAGCTTTTTTGATTTCAACTTGGTTAGATTTTAGTTCTTTTATTTCTCCAGAAAGGGCTTTTATCTCTCCGGAGAGGGTTTCTCTAATATCTTCTATGCCTTTTTCGAGCCCGGCTAGAACCTTGAGAATTGTCATTCTGAACTCTAGATCTGTCATGCTACCTATGTCTGTATTGATTAGGTCTCCAGCCTTCGGTACGGCCTCTTGTTCTTTTTTTTGAGGTGAGTTTTTCCGCCTTGTCATTTTGTCCAGGTAGGATTTGCTTTCTCCTGCTGTGGAATTCCGCTGTTCTTGGTGACTGAAGTTGGTTTTGGATGGTTTCTTGTTGATCTTCTGGGGGAGGGGCCTGTTGTAGTGATTCTCAAGTGTCTTTGCCGCAGGCGGAATTGCACCGCCCTTGCCAGGGGCCGGGCTAAGTAATCCGCTCGGGTTCGCTTTCGGGAGCTTTTGTTCCCTGAGCGCTTTCCGTAGAGTTCCAGAGGACGGGAATGAAGATGGCGGCCTCCCAGTCTCTCGGCCCGGAGGAGCCGAGAGCTTGGGGTTCCGCTCCTCAGTGCGCTCTCAGAGCAAAGCGCCCAATAGCCCCGCCTCCCTGGCTTGCGGTCGCGCCTCGAGGAAAGCAGTCAATTGTTGGAGCTGGAGAAAAGCGCCGGGTCGCTTTTGTCTCCGCGGCCTGCGGCCGCGCTCCGAGCCCACCCAGCCTGCGACCGGCACAAGGTAACCCCGGGCTTAGAGCTCACTCCTCGGCTTTGTCGCTATAGCCGGCTTCCCCGCTCTAATACCTGCGAGCTCTGCGGCACTCAGACACCCCCAGTCCTTCTGTGACCCCGCGGGTCCTGGGGTTATGCTGACTCCGCCTGGGTTTCCCCCCAGTTTAGCCTCTGGAGCGATGTCTCCCAGTGGAGCCGACTTTTAAAAGTCCCGGTTTTTTGCTCCGTCGCTCCGCCGCTTGCCTGGTGCCGGCCCCTCCCCCCGGGGTCTATCTTCCCGTCGCTTTGGATTCACTTCTCCGCAGGTCCTACCTTTCAGAAAGTGATCGATTTTCTGTTTCTGGGATTGTTGCTCTTCTTCTCTTCGATTTCCCGTTGGATTTATAGGTGTTCACAATGGTTAGATAAGCTATCTAGCTGATCTCCTGCTACCCGATGTCGTCTCAGCCTGCTACTTCTCCGCCATCTTGACCAAGAAGCCTCATCCTCTCTTTTCAACCCTTTGTGCACAAAAGAATGGTATTTCCCTACCCTGGGCTGAGGGCCAGGGACAATATCTCATTGCCTGCCTCATCCCACCACTCCCTCTTCCTTTTCTACGTTCTTCTCCTCATCCTCTTTCTCAGTCTTCTCCTCCTCTTTCTCCTTCTGATCTTCTGCTTCTCCTTCTGTTCCTTCCCCGCTTCCTTCTCTTTTCCCCTCTTCCTTCTCTTTCTCTTGTCAAGCACTTGAACTCAGTTCAGCTTCTCTTTCTTTCTTTCCCCCTACCCTCCTTTCACCCTGGGCTCCAGGTAGAGAATTTGGATGCTGCTGCTGCTGACATTGATGGTGGTAATGATGGATGATGATGATGCTGGTGGTGATGCTGATGGTGATGGGTGATGATGCTGATGGTGATGGTGATGATGCTGATGGTGATGGTGATGATGATAGTGATGCTGATGGTGATGGGTGATGATGATGATGGTGATGCTGATGATGATGGTGATGCTGATGGTGATGGGTGATAATGATGGTGGTGATGCTGATGGTGATGGATTATGGTCATGGTGGTGGTGATGGTAGATGCTGATGATGACACTGATGTGTGATGCTGATGCTTATGATCATGGTGATTTTGTTGTTATTGTTTGGCTGACCAGAATTTTCAGCCCGTCATCTCCCTTTATTCTTCTTATCTTGCACACTGGTAGGAGAGAGATCATTCAGCAGAAGATCATGAAGTTCTGCAATGATATTAGGAAGAGAAAGGTGGTTTGGCTTTGAGATTTAGAAACTCTATGGGCAGGGGGAGAGTGATGAAATGTAAAAAAGACTATGGGGAATGAAGAGGGAGGAGAGAAGAAACTAGAAAGAAGGGACTCCAGGTGCTTCTCAGATGCATATTCTTTTTTTTTTAAATTAACATATAATGTATTATTAGCCGCAAGGGTACAGGTCTGTGAAACGTCAGGCTTACACACTTCCTAGCACTCACCATAGCACATACCCTCCTCAATGTCCATAACCCAGCCACCCTCTCAGATGCATATTTTTATTGGTCTGAAAGGTGACTAGTAGGAAAAATAAAGATATGCTTGGCACCTCCTTCTCTACTTGGGGTGTGTTGGTCATCAGTCACTGGAAAGCCACTGCAAGCCATTCTAGCCACCGCAGGACAAAGAGGGGCAGTTACATTACTGTTACCATTAATATCAACCCATCACTTCCCAAGCTCCCTTCAGGTACCCGGCACTTGTTACTTCTTTACATACATGATCTGTACATCCCCATAAATTGGTCAGAGTAGGAAACTGAGGACTATGCTGTCTCTATTTGTCTGCTGTATAACTTGGGCTGCAAAACACTAAGCTAGATCTTAGAGAGTAACATACAACTTGTGTTCTCTGTATATAAAACTATACTGCTGGTCAAGGATCAGAGAAGTATGACCACTGACTTAGTTATTGTCTACTTGGAAGAAGACGTATGCACATAAATTCAAGAGCTACTAAATTCTGCAAGAATACAGAGATGCCAAAAGAATGGTGACTAAAGGCCAAATTAATGGCAGAGGTGGAGAACTGTAAGATCTTACTGACATTTATATATTAAAGTTGCAGATATCACCAAAAGATGGCCAAGATACATTTATACACATTTGCAAATAAATGCACGTTACCTGTAGCCCACTCTTAGACCAGCAATAACAAATTCTGAATGTAGTCAGGTCAAATTTAACTCAATACAGCTCTTCCTTGACTTACTCTGGGGTTATGTCTCAATACACCCATCACATGTTCTTGAAAATAGTGTAAAAAAATGCATGTAATACACTTAACCTATCAAATATCACAGTTTAGGCTGGCCTAATTTAAACATGCCTGGAACACTTACATTAGCCTACAGCTGTGCAAAATCATCCAACCCCAAGACTATTTGATGATATAGTGCTGAATATCTCACATAATTTATTGAATACTGCCTGGAAAAACAGAACGGTTGTGAGTGTATTTATCTTTCACCCTTGAGATCACATAGCTGAGTGGGAGCTATGCTCATGCCCCAGCCTGGCATCATGAGAGGAGGATCAGACCACATAGCACTAGCCTGGGAAAAGACCAAAATTCAAGATTCAAAGTATAGTTTCTCCCAAATGCGTATCACTTTTTCACCATTGTAAAGTCAAAAAATCATAAGTAGAACCATCGTATGTCGGGGACCATCTGTACTGTTTTATACATTCAGTATTTCTTCAAATAGGATTATCCTTTTCTAGAAGCAATCACAATGCCTAAGAAGATTTGCAGCAATAGAAAATTTTTTTTTCTCCTGTAATGAACAGATTAAAAGCTTAATCCCAAGGTCTGTTTCTGTGTCCAAGTATAATTGTGGTGTGAATCACTCCAAATGGGGTTTCTCATAAACACTCGAGAAATATAAGGCATTTTTGGGAGGAGGAATTTAAAAAATCAACAAAAGAAGTCACTTTCAGCAGACTTTGTACCCTGGAAGGGATGACAAAAATGGGCACTTTAAAATAAAATATCAGGCACCCAGGGCGCCTGGGTGGCTCAGTGGCTTAAGCCTCTGCCTTCGGCTCAGGTCATGATCTCTGGGTCCTGGGATTGAGCCCCACATTGGGCTCTCTGCTCAGCGGGGAGCCTGCTTCCTCCTCTCTCTCTGCCTGCCTCTCTGCCTACTTGTGATCTCTCTCTCTCTCTCTCTGTCAAATAAAATAAATAAAATCTTAAAATAAAATATCAGGCACCCAGGAAAATAATAACTTTACTCCAGACCCTTCAAGGTCAAGATTGCATTGTAGCAACTTTCAGAAAGGTGTCTACTCTTATTTTCCCAGTAACTGACCTCTCCGGGTACTGGCTCTGCAAAGGTTATTGTGAGCCCTTTGGCCCATCAATGCTAGGTTTGACTTTTAGCTCAGCAAGAACCATTAAAGAAATAATTATCCATGACACTAGTTAAAATGGTGAGGGGGACGTTTGTGATAAATATAGGGACCATTGCGACGGGGTTTTGTAGTGGGGGGGGATTTAGGCTCAGCTCTAGATATAATAAGGAAAAGTGGGAAATTATAGCAAGGAGAGGGATCTGAGGGGTCAGTGAGTGAGCTGAGATATAATCAAGGAAGTCAGCTGTCCTCTGCAGGGCCAGAAATCCAACACTTACCAAGAGGTCCATGTGCCAGACACTATAGGAGGCTTTGTACATGGGTTGTTGTACTTAACAGTGACACCATCTCGGCAAGGAAGACACCATTATTGTTGGAGGTAAGAGAAGCAAAGTAGGTGATCTGTCCAAATTCAAATTCACGCAGCTGGTAACTGACTAAACTGTGATTCTACCTGGATCTTCCTCCCTCCTGAGCTTATTCATTGGGCACAGTGTCCCTGAGGGTGTGTGCAAGATTCGGTTCCTGTCCTCAAGGAGCTTGCGCTCTGGTGGGAGTATCACCGAGGCACATTCCATGCCACCCCCTCCTGGCCTGAATGGGGTCAGTACTAGACAGGAGATCTCTTTCTTTCTCATACAGTCTTGGCACTTGCCAATCACTTAGCAGTGTGTGTAGACCAGCTCTATAAATTGTCAACAATGACAAAAGCAAGAGGTACCACGTATTGAGTGTTTACTCTGTCTGGAACTTGGCAGAACACTTTACATAATAAGGTCACTTAAAATTTTTCACTTTTAAAAATTTTTTAAAATATTTTATTTATTTATTTGACACAGAGAGAGAGAGAGAGATCACAAGTAGGCAGAGAGACAGGCAGTGAGAGGGGGAAAGTTGGCTCCCCGCTGAGCAGGGAGCCCGATGCGGGGCTCGATCCCAGGACCCTGAGACCACGACCCGAGCTGAAGGCAGAGGATTAACCCACTGAGCCACCCAGGTGCCCCACTTTTAAAAATTTTTATTAGCAACCTAATAGGTGGGCACAATAATCCTCATTTTAGAGACAGAGCAACTGAGGCTCAGGGAGGCTGAGGAAATTGCCCACGGTCATTCATCTTGAGAGTGGTAGAGCTGAGCTTCAAAGCCAGGCTGCCTCTGCCCAGAGCACATGCTCTTGATGACTACGATGTCAGAAAGTCTGGATCACTCCTATTTGCTTTCCACATTCAGTCATTTCACGTTATTCACGGTAATTGTGTTCTATAAAGTCACCCAAGCACTACATTAGTGAAGACTGAAGCAAGGCTCCTAGGGAAAAAACTGAAAACCTCGGGTCATACAGTTTTTGTCAGCTGATCCATTTCTGGTCTGTGGGTTTCTGCCTAAAGACACCTTATTTGATATATATTACCGATTCATTAACATTGAATTTATAGCCCAGAGCCCTGTAACTCATGCCTCAATGAAGGTCATCTAACACACATACCTTCTCCATAAGACACATCGCAGCTTTCTTGTGCTTGGGAACACGAGCCTGCATCTCTGCACTTTTCTTCAGAACCATTTTAAACCCTGAACTCACTAGCAAAAAGTACAAAAATATTTTTTAAAATGGCATGTAATATCCTTGGGGGAAAAGACCCTGTTGATAGCATAAGAGGCAAAACAAGGAGGTGGAGTGTCACCTTGTTCAGCCTCAGCTGGGAGCATGCATGGGATGGAGGAGAGGGGCACTCACATTTTTCTCTCCCCCCTGTATGTCTGTGAATGACCACGGAAGTGCCATGAGTATTGATTTTGGAGTTATGCATCAATTTCCAAGAGTAGGTGAATTCACAAATATGGAATCTGTGAACTTGACAATTTTAAAAGATTGCATTTAAAAGACATATACTGAGTACCCACTGTGTACTGTCTACAGTGGCAGATCAATCACTAGGACAGGGTAAGGAGGCTATTCCAACAGTACAGGTGAGAGGTGAGGAGAGCCTCGACTTGGATGGGGAGTTGTATTAGGTTCCGGGCAAGAGTGGAGGGCTGGGGAAAGCTACGTGACAGCAAAGGTAACAAAAGCTGAAGATGGATTCCATGTGGAGGGAGGGAGAAGGGCTGCGTCCTTGTCAGTTGGGTAGGCGGGTATAGCAAGATACCTTCTGTTGTGATAAATGGAAAACCCCAGTTGAACTGGCTTGAACAACTAAGGGGCCTCCCTGGCTCCTATGTATGGGAAATTGAAAGGTGATCTAGTTTCCGGCGGGGCTTGGTCTGGCAGATCCTTCTGTGGCACCAGGACCCACTCCTTCTCCTGCATCCCGTCTTAGTAGACTCTCCTAAGGGGACCTGAAATGGTTGAGGCAGCAACAAGCAACCAGGAAAGAGAATCCTGGTTCTAATGTTCCCAGCATAAGGCTGAGGCTTCCGGTGTAAGTCAAGTGACTGCCTGGACTATCTCTGTGGTCAGGGGATGGAATGGACAGATTGGATTCAGTCAGACCCCAGACCCGGGAGATGAGGGGTCAAGCCCATAAGGCTAAATGTCTCAGAATTGGGATAAAGGGGTGGTTTCCTCGAGGAAAGCCCAGGAGCTTTGATCAGGAAAGAGGGAAGAACAGGAGCGTTAGGAAGCATAGATAATAAGCTCATCTACATCTTACATGATTGGATTATCAAGGCTGGGGCATTTTTTATTGAAAAACAATCCATATAGTAGCAAGAATCTTGGGGTTCACGTTCATCTCCGTACTGGACGACGTTCCCAGAAGACCAGAATCAATACCTGAGACTTGACAGCTCACAGAAGAATGTACATGGCTGTCCCAGTGACTTATTTTTGGAAAGGTCACAAAAGCATGGAAATAAATGTCAAGCTGGAATTATTTATGACTCTTGCACTTCTAGGTCAGGTCTAGTAAATTCACCTTACCTCATGAGGTAAGATAGAGGAATAGTCTTGTTTTTACACGGTGGGGGAGAAATGGTCAAAGAAATGGAGACTCCTAATTCTGGAAATTGCTGACATGCACGCTTTTGTATCAGACAAAGAGAATGTAGAGCCAGGTGGGAGAGGTAAGGAAATAAACAGAGGGTAGAGAAGTGAAGCTGCACTCAGTGAAACCAAAGACATGGTGATGGGCATCATCTCTTTATTTAACGAAAAACCTAGGGACGCCCGGGTGGCTCCATTGGTTAAGTGGCTGCCTTTGGCTCAGATCATGATCCTAGGGTCCTAGGATCGAGTCCTGCACTGGGCTCCTCGCTCGGCGGGGAACCTGCTTCTCCTTCTGCCTGCTCTGCCTGCTGTTCCCCCTGCTTGTGCTTGCGTGCTCTCTCTCTCTCTCTCTCTCTGTGTGTTAAATAAAGAAATAAAATCTTTTAAAAAAATAGAAAAAAAAATCTTGCTTGACTTTTTTCTGCGTACAAAGTCATGGAAGCTGAACGATGACACTTCTTACAACTGTGGTGACAAAAACACCCAAACTTGGTGGCTGGAACATCAATTTCACTGGGTCCAAACTGACTTGTCAGCCAGGAAGCACTCCCTCTGGAGGTCCTAGGAGAGGATCTGTTTTCTTCTCTCTCTCTCTTTTTTAATTGTAGTAAAATATTCATAAAACGTACCATTTGAACCATCTGTAAGTGTATAACTCAGTGGCATTAAATACTTTCATGTTGTTAGGCAACGACTCCCCACCATCCACCCCTCTGGGACTTTTTCATCTTCCCAAACTGACACTCTGTGCCTTTTAGGCAAATTAAATGTCCTCAAGGCCCATCCATGCTGTAGCATGAGTCAGACGTAGCTTCCTTTTCAAGGCTGAATCCTATTCCGTTGTAGGTAACTATCAAGTTTTACTTCATCCATTCATCACTCAGTGGACACTGGGGTGCTTTCACCTTTGGGCTATTGTGAACAATGCCTCTGTGACCATGGGTGTGCAAGTATCTCTTTAAGATCCCGCTTTCAGCTCTTTGGGTTATCTTTCTAGAAGTGGAGTTGCTGAACCCTAGGGGAGAACCTACATTCTTGTCTTTTTCATCTTCCAGAGCTGTACGTCTTGCACTCCTCTGCTTGTGTTCCTTCATCTTCTAGATCAGCACGGTAGTATCTTGTTTCAAGGGATCATGTTGCTTCTTCTCCTGTCTCAAAGTTCCCTCTGCCTCCCTCTTAGAAGGACATATGTGATGGCATGTGGGGCCCACCAGCATAATCCGGGGTAATCTTATTGAAAGATTCCTAATTTAATCACTTCTGCAAAGTTTCTTGCCATATAAGGACCCATTCCAAGGATGCAGAGATTAGGACTTAGATATGTTTGTGGGCATTATTCAGCCTCCTACACAAGCTAATAGAAAAAGCAAAAGGAACACAAAAACTGTCATAAAAATAAAGGCCCGTAGGACCACCCTGTCCCTAGAGATCATCTCAGGAAATACTCAGGGACATATTTTTCTAGATTTCTTTCAACGCATATACTAACAAATGTATTTCATCTGTTTCCTTTCCTTTTTAAAAAATAAAAAGTGGGGTAACTTCCTACATGGCCCAGCAACTTGTCTCTTTCATTCAATAATGCATCTTTGCAGCAAGCTCTTTAAGAGCGAAAGGGATTTGCTTTCATGCTACTGTCTTCTTTGATGTAAAAATAGCAACTTTCCAGTAAAGCAAATGACTTTTAGAAAGATTCTATTTGAAATAATCTCCTAGAAATGTCAATGTTAACTTTAATTCTTAAGAGGAAAGAGAGATTTTGAACCAAAATAAGGGTGGAGGCTACTTAGAATTTAGTATTTTGGATAGATTAGAGAAAGGGTGCTCTAGTTATATATGGATAAAACATGACGTACCTGAAGGCTAAATTACTTTAAGTGTACAATGTTAATGTGAGAGTCAAGGCTTCCGTGGAGTCAGTTTAAATTAAGTATCTAGTGTCAGGGGTGGAGAGATCAGAAGACCTGGATTGGAATCCCGGCTTTGCCATCAACTGGCTGTTTATGACTTTAGGCAAGCTGTATCCAATCTCTGGGTCTCAGTGTCCTAATCTTTGAAGTGGGAGGATTGCAGTGGAAGTTGTCCAAGCTCCAAATGACCTCCCATTCTGCAATTTGGGAAGGGCACTATTCTAACAGGCTAGAGGTCCAGTGGTGAATCGCAAACCTTCTACCAACTTGCTTATGACCTTGAGCTAGACAGTTCTGCAGGGCCTCAGTTTGTTCACCTGTAAAATGAGCAGGCTGGTCTAGAGTGTTCTCAAGATCCTTTCTACAGCTCACACTCTAAGACAGTGAGTCTCAAACTTCAGTGTGCCTAAAAATTTCCCCGGGGATCTTGTTAAAATGCAGATTTTGATTCAGCCAATTTGGGTGTGACTTGAGATTTTACATTTCAAGCAAGTTCTGCGGTGAGGCTGATGCTAGTCTGGAGACCACCTTTTGAATAGCAAAGTATTTAGATTTCAAACTTCCAGGAAACTTTGTTAAAGACTTGGAAATGCGCAGAAAAGATTCCTGTGTGTCCCTTGGGTGGAGGGCTGGCCCGGCGATTATCTAGTGCTAGAGGAGTATGCACTTTCTTAAAAAAAGATTTTATTTATTTATTTGACAGAGAGAGAGCACAAGCAAGGGGAGCAGGGGAGGGAAAAGCAGGCTCCCTGCTGAGCAGGGAGCCTGATGTGGGGCTTGATCCCAGGACCCCGGGATCATGGCCTGAGCCAAAGGCAGCTGCTTAACTGACTGAACCACCCAGGCTCTCCAGGAGTGTGCATCTTTGCTTGTCTCCTGTTGTCCAGCTCTGCAAGAGTACAAGTTAAAAAAGAAGTCAAAATGGGGCGCCTGGGTGGCTCAGTGGGTTAAAGCCTCTGCCTTCGGCTCGGGTCATGGTCTCAGGGTCCTGGGATTGAGTCCCGCATCGGGCTCTCTGCTCAGCGGGGAGCCTGCTTCCTCCTCTCTCTCTCTGCCTGCCTCTGCCTACTTGTGATCTCTGTCTGTCAAATAAATAAATAAAATCTTAAAAAAAAAAAAAAGAAGTCAAAATGTAGAATATGGGGGGGGGCACCTGGATGGGTCAATGGGTTAAAGCCTCTGCCTTCGGCTCAGGTCATGATCCCAGGGTTCTAGGATCGAGCCCCACATCGGGCTCTCTGCTCAGTGGGGAGCCTGCTTCTTCCTCTCTCTCTCTGCCTGCCTCTCTGCCTACTTGTGATCTCTGTCAAATAAATAAATAAAATCTTAAAAAAAATGTAGAATATGGATGGTAATGGGTTGAATTTTGTTTGATAGAGATACAATTGATTTCAGCCCTGTAGAAAAGGATGGTTATCAAACATTACTCTTCCTTGTCCTATAAAATATCAACCAGTTTTGCACAATTACCAAATTCATTTCAGTATTCCTGATTGCCCACATATATGAGTTCTTCAAAATCTCCTTTAAAGGGGCTTTACCTTTTTGAAAATCATACTTTAACACCACTGGTCCTTTATAAACCATTCAGTGACTCGTTCATGTGTAGCAAGAAACACTAGTGGGGAGGGAGGGAGGCATTGGGTTGGGGGGTCCATAAGCTTCTTAAAGAAATGGTTGGTAGGGAATCCTGCTTTCCTGACCCCAGCCCATCTTCAGGTGAGAAAAGTACACTTTACCCCCAGTCATGGCCGGATAATTCCCTTCCCAGGGCTATAAAACCACGGAATATGATGGAAGAAGATCCTGAACCATCATTAAGGAGCAAGAGGTCAAAAGACCCACCCAAGTCCAGCACGCAGTTGAAGCTAAGCTGCGATTCAAATCCAGGCATCAGGACTCTCCCAGCGCTCTTTACTCCACCTGCCATCTAGTGTATTCTGGGGCCACTAAACTGATGTCTCTCACAGGTCTGCAGCACCTGGAATAACCTGACCCCCAGGTTTCTGGTTTTGGTGAAGCCAGAGACAGGGCAGAGAACTGGGCCGAGGGGCGGGGCTTGAGGTCGAGAGGCGGTGCCTGGGAATGGGGGCGGAACCCGAGGCCGTCACGCAGCTGCCTCCGCCCCACAGATTGCCGGGAGTGCGTCCCCGGCAGCGCTCCGCTTTCCCCGGCTCCGCCCCCGCCTGTCTGTGTCTGCGCCAGCTGCTACCGATAAAGTTGTTGTTCTGCCAACATGGCGGCGTCCATAGTGACGGTCCGGGCCGTGTTCGCCTAAAAGTGGAAACAGAGGCGTGAGGAGCCGCAGGCCGGAGCCTGTGAGCAGGTAAACCCCAGCCCGGGGCTCAACGGGACGAGAGGCTTCTGGAGTGGAGGCCTCTGTCCCCGGATCGAGAGGTTCCGACTTGCTGGAGGCAGGAGGGGAAGGTGAGGGCTGAGTTCGCTGGTCCCCGGAGCCCTGCAGTTTCTGACCTGGAAGTCTCTGAGATCCGGGTCTTCAGACTCGTGGAGCCAAAGACCCTGACTGTAGCTCTGGACCCTTTCCAGTCCCGGAAGAATTCACATGTACACGTAGTTTTGTATTCAAGTTCCCTTGCTACTGCTCCCCTGCCCCAGTTCATCCCTGGATCTTTGCTTCCCCGGGCTGGGGGGTTTGGACTCAGTTAAAGGCCGTCCAGTGCATCTCTGTGGCCCAGAGATCATTGCCACTGCGTTAAGGTTCGAAACTCCTCAGAGATCACGTGGGTCTACCACCTCAGCCTAGAAAGAAATGAGGTTCCCGACAGGATTTGCCTGAGGTTCCCCCAAGGAATTAGTCTTTTTTTTTTTTTTTTTTTTTTTTTTAAGATTTTACTTATTTAACAGAGAGAGAGATCACAAGCAGGCAGAGAGAGAGGAAGAAGCAGGCTCCCTGCTGAGCAGAGAGCCTGATGCGGGGGCTGGATCCCAGGACCCTGAGATCATGAGCTGAGCCGAAGGTAGGGCTTAACCCACTGAGCCACCCAGGCGACCCGGAATTAGTCTTTGCAAAAGCCAAGATCTCTATTTTTTGTTAAAAATTTGTTTTCTTTAAGATGCACTTTCCCTAATCCATTCTTGTGCATTTTCTTTTGGGTGCACACAGATGCCCTCATGTGCTTCTTCTGTGTGTTCTCTTTCTTTGCCTGTCTCCTACTCTTCCCATAGGTTTCTCTGCCCATATATGATTGTCATTTTGGGTCCAGTTCTCAGGCTTGTCCCATTCTAACCACATGTCGCTGCCTCCTTCATTCTCAGAAAACCTGAACTTAAGCCCCAAGGGAGGGTGAGGTCAGGACTGACTCTCTAAAGGGGAGTGAAGTAGTGGGGATTGATGCTTTGGAAGGATGTGGAAGACAAGACAAGATTCCAAGCCTCTAGGCAAGGAACTAGATGAGACAGAGCTAAGGAAGAAAAGGGCCAAGTTGATTCTAAATACAAGACATGAGCCACACCTTTCACGTTGCTGGAATAGTCATAGTTCTCTAATAAAATGGCTGTATCTGTTGTCAGGAAGAAGCCAGGGATCAGGGCTTTGGTGACGGAATGTCCAAGAACAGGGCCTGGAAAGTAAAGGAAGGGAACAGGTCTGATGCATCAGGAAGTTCTGTAGTATATTGTCGAGGTACATTGAACGAACCTTTTAGAATTTCTAAAAGAAAGTGAGTTTTATTCAAGGCCAAGTTAGGATAGCTGCTGGGGTACACAGTCTTCACAAAGAAAAGAGTACTCTGTGAAGGAACATTTGGTGTAGGGTTATATAAGCTCCAGCAAAGGAACATTTGGTGTAGGATTGTATTTTTTTTTTTTTTTTACATAAAAAGTTACGTATCATTAGACAAAGGACATTTCAGAAAGTTGCCGTCCTTATCTTAAACTTCTAGTATATGCAGGGCCGTATGCCTTTAATCTTATGGGAACCAGGGAGGTTTTTTCTCCTTTTTTTTTTTTTTTAAATCTTTGTTTGGAATGCAAATGGTTATTTCATAAATGCAGCAGATGGGCAGTGTGCAGCCCATACTTGGAGGTTTTGTGGAATCATTTTGACTTTGGTAAATGTTAAAGTATAGCTTCCCAGGGAGCCCAGGAGCAGGGGCCATAAACATTAAAAGTTGAAAATTTCCTTTTTTTTAAATCAATATTGTAGCCCTGTGTACACTTTATGCTGTGTCCCTCTGAGTCTTGGGGATCCCCATTTGGGTGTGGACACGTTATTACCACATTGCTCCCCAGAGAGGTGGAATCCATGTACATTCTCAGGTGTTTAGATGCCTTCTGACAATCGAGCTTTGGGCCAGGCCAGCGTGTGCCTGGAGCTCCTCTGAAGCCTGGATGATGGGACAGGAAGCTGGCTGGACAGACCCCGGGCCGGGCCTACGGGGGAGGCAGACTGGGAGCCTGTGGTAGGGGCTGGCCCAGCTGGTGGTCTCCCCTTGTTCCTGTGGGAGTTTTGTGTCTTTGGCATTTGGGAACACTGGGTGCCTTTATGTTTTCCATTAAAGAGTGTGTGCTTAGCTCATCTGAAGTTCTATGGTGTCGTTTTCAGGAAAGGAAGTCATCGGAAGGATAAGAAAGCAGGTGCATGTTCAGGGAACACCAGACTAAACGGGAGAACAAACTCACACGAGAAGGTCCCGGGCAGCTCCAAAGTATGTGCTTTCTGCCCTCTCTTTCAGGATCTCCCCACCTTCTGCAGAATGGCTTCTGCTTGGCCGAGACTGGGCTTTTATGTCTCTTTTCTGAAAAGCCAGCTAGAAGGTCAGCCAGGAATCGTCAGCAAGGGAAGGAGAGTGATTCTGGGATGCACCAGAGATATATACAGTGCCACTGGAGAGTGGACGAAAGAGTACACACTGCAGACAAGAAAGGAAGTCGAGAAATGGTGGCATCACCGAATAAAAGAACAGGCCTCCAAAATTTCAGAAGCTGATGTGAGTATTCTGAGGAGTTTTGAGAGGGTAGAGAAGAGGGGATAAGGTCTTGGACTCTGAGGTCAGATTGCCCAAGTTCAAGTAAGTTATTAAGTATGTGACCTTGAACCGAATGATTGACTCTGTGCTTCAGTTTTGTTATCTATTATGGACAGTGCTAAAACTAGTGCTCTCCACCTTCCTAGGATGCTTTTGAGCGGTACATGAGATCAGACAAGGATAGTGGGTAGAAGGGTTTCGCCCCACTGGGCGTTCTGGAACAGCATTTACTGGGGAGAGTCATCAGGAGTCATCCGGCAGGGGTCGGGTCCTTCCTGGTCCATGGCATGGTAGGGCCTCACACAGGGATCTGGCGGGGTCACATGTAAAGCTCCAGGAGTGGCACTTGGACCCCTCACTGTGGAACTTTGAATCTGCATATTCTGAGAAGCACCTGCCTCTTCCTTGGCGTAGACCTTGGTCTCGAGCCTGGTTCTGCCACCTCAGCATCATGGTTTGGGAGGTACGAGCCCTTCCCTGGTGTGATCTGGGGCTGGGAGCCAGCCTTGCAGTGGCAGTTGTGTGAGTTCCAGAATGAGCAGAATGAGCAGAACCAACCAGAACGAGCAGTGAACCATTCTGCTTGGGATGCATCAGCTTAGCTCTCTACTTAGAATTATCTTCAGTATTTGGTTGTACCCAGTTTCCATGAGGTGCCATATTGGATGCTGGCTCCTTCTCTAGGAGTCCAGCCTGTCAGGGATTGGTCTTGGGTGTGGTAGCCCTAACTTCTTGATGTTGGTCAAAGTAACAAATGGGAGATGTGATTCGTTACATGAAATGTTGACTCTGATCAGAGCCAAGCACTAGAAGATAGTTTACTCTTAAATTCTACCCTCCCTTTGTAATAGTTGCCAAATAATACAGACCTTCTACAGTTAATCGAAGAGATGAGGCCAAAGGCAAGCAGTTGAGTTAACATAACTGCAAGAGACTGCCTTTCCCTAGACTCAGCCATTTCCCGTCTCCCACTTCTCACTCTTTTCAGACTCATTCCTTCTATGAGCTTGATCACTGAAGAATGCTGGGGGCAGTTGTTTGTGTTAAAGTGAAGAGGATGTTTTTGGGAATGGGTTAGGGAGACAATCTGGTATTGAGAGAGGTGTGATGGAAAACAAATGGAATGATAGAAAGGAAGGTTGGAATAGGATGCATGATTGTACAAGGAGAGCCTGACGCAGGGCGTGAAGAGCCTTCATGGCAACCTGACCAGACTCAGGTAGCTGAATGCATTTTGGAAACAAACTAGGGAGCAGTTTAATTATGAACGAGGAGAGTAAAAGTAGTGTTTCTTCTGTTCCTTTGTCTTTTTGGCTTAGATTATAAGTTAGTGGCATCTACACATTTTGAAGTTACAGCTTACTGATTTTTGTGGCATCTCATTCTTCTTAAGTATATGGTTTTTGAAAACAATTAAACGGATCAAGGGGCACCTGGATGGCTCAGTCAGCTGGGCCTCTGGCTCTTGGTTTTGGCTCAGGTCGTGATCTCAGGGGTTGTGAGAGCGAACCCCACGTTGGGCTTTGCACGCAGTGTAGTCTGCTTGGGATTCTCTCTCTCCCCCTGCCCCTCCCCCAGCTCATGCACATGCACACTCTAAATAAATAAATAAATACATAATAAATTCTTTTAG
The DNA here is from genome assembly GCF_963455335.1 of Martes martes. Taxonomy (NCBI): domain Eukaryota; kingdom Metazoa; phylum Chordata; class Mammalia; order Carnivora; family Mustelidae; genus Martes; species Martes martes. The sequence goes on along the minus strand of NC_137888.1, from coordinate 201,723,935 downwards.
AAAATTAAATGGATCAACATAAATTGTGTATCAGTAATTGGGGAAGTAGCTGGAGGGATATCGAGGGCAATCTCCTGGGGGCAGCCTCTCAGGGTCTGTTCTGGGGAATGGTAAGGTGGAGGAGATTCTGTATGTCCAGTCTGGAGCCAGGGCCGTAGGGTGGGCTTGGCCTCAAGACCTCAGTTTGATCGCGGCCACGTCACGTAGCGTCCTCGATTCTCAGATTCTTCGTGTTGTTTATCTCCCAGAATTGTTTTGAGAATCGGTTGAGAAAACGTGGCCAAACACATTTTACAAACCGAAATGTTACGTCAATAAAAGATCCAGGAGGATGAACGTGTGGAGTATCTTTGTCAGGAACCAAGGAGACAACTAGATGTCTGTGGACTTTGAAGCCTTTATAATTGACCTCACTCTGGTATTAGATCTATTTAAAGTCCACCCAGATGAGTTTCCAGGAGTTGAATGTCTTGCCATGATCACCTTAATCATCTTTTTTTTTTTTTTAAGATTTATTTATTTATTTGACAGAGAGAGAGAGGGAGAGAGATCACAAGTAGGCAGAGAGGCAGGCGGAGAGAGGTGGGTGGGGGGAAGCAGGCTCCCCGCGGAGCAGAGAGCCCGATGTGGGGCTTGATCCCAGGACCCTGAGATCATGACCTGAGCCAAAGGCAGACACTTAACCCACTGAGCCACCCAGGCACCCCCTTAATCATCATTACTGAACGAAGTTCCATTTAATGAGCATTTTACTATATGTCAGGTACTATCTTCCATATATTACCTCATTTAATCCTGAAACAACCCTGGGGATATGGGGGGAGTAAGAAAACAGAGGCTCAGAGGGAGGTTTAGTTATTTATGGGGATACGTGCCTGGGACCTTCTGTCGCTCACCTTTGATTTACAGATTCTGAGCTCAGAAAGGCAGAGGCATTTGTCCAAGGTCCCACAACTGGTGGCAAGGCTGGGGCCAGAACTAGGGCTCCAGGCTCCCTCTGTCTGTCCCCTCTAAGCTCTGTGACAGCTTTGGAACATGATCTATAAAGAGGCAAGAGTTATCTTTCTCCTGACGTCAGAAGCTGGCAAAAACAGTAGGTCCCACTTATAAAAACCATCCTCTTCCCATCGCTTACAATCTTAATTTCTTTCAAAGGCTTACATTCTTACACTTTTATATAATTATGAAAATTTCCCCTTCAATCAGATTCCTGCTCAGTTTTACCATAAACCCCCATAATTCCTTCTTGCCATCCCCAGAGGAAAGAACTCATTTCATTATCATGGAGGGAAATGAACTTAATTCACACAGAAAAGCAAAAAGCAGGGACACGAAGCAAGCAGAATGCCTTTTCTGCAATAAACAAAAATAGTCATTAATATTAAAGACTTTGGCCAGCGGGGCTTTTCTGTATATCTTCTGTAGCTCCATTTTGGAGTTTGGCTTAGTTAGTGTGTAATGAATCACTCAGTTGTGCTATACGTTAAATCTCTGTTGGACAGACCTACCAGAAAGAGAGAGTCATGAAGAAGCTGTATGTGGAAAATGTTCGGGGTAAGATCGATTGTTAAATAAACATAATATAAAAAAAAATCTGTCACTCTAATGAAAACAAGGTGATTATAATAAATGAAAAATGGGCTTCATGTAAAGACTAAAAATGAAAAACGAGAAATGGTTTATATCAAGGATTTTATTGATTTTTTTTCCAGATCCTTAAGACCCTTGTAATGGGTATTTCCCCACGTCCCTAAAAATGCCCCAAGAAAAGGCAATAGACCCAGTCCGTTATGAGAAGGAGTAAGGCTCAGACGGAGTGGATGGTTCGCTTGCTTCTGATTCTATACCGAGTGACTGAGTAAGGTCTTGTGCCTCCTTTGAGGGACTAGTTTACAGAGAGAGAGGATTATCTGTCACTTCCCTTCTTAAAGACAGCAAGTCCTGAGTCCCCACCGACTCCACACCTCAGGGCCTGGCTCCTGAGGTTTTCCAAGGGCTATGAGCCTGTAGTTTCCAGTTAAAACGTGTGATCACTAATGGATGCTTTCCATCCGTTTATGTAAATCAGCTGCAGTTGTCACTTGAGCATTACGTGATTTTCCCGTTTGTGTATTTTCCAGACTCCTGTGTATTCCCGTCTCTCTTTTCTTCCTTTAGGCAACTTCACTTTAACCCCTCATCGGTAATTTCTGGAGGTTGGGCAGTACAGAGAACGTTCTAGTCTATTTTGTCACATGTTAGTGGCCCTGTTAAAGGTTTGTTTAACCTCTTTGCTGAAGGAAGTTTAAAGCAAGGAGCCAAATGAGATTTTGGAAAGAATCTGACTTCTGGTGTCTTCTGCTCCCCCAATTTACTTGGCCGTGTCAATGATCAGTCATGCAAATACTTAGCAAAAAAATATATCACCCCCCCCATACACGAAGGAATGGTCATGAATGTTTTGTTTTGCGTTTGTTTCCAGTACTTTGGGAGAAGCAAAACCTGAAGGAACTCTAGCAGCGCCGCAGGAAGAGAAAAGGGGCAGAAATAAATGAAAGAGTGTTAATATCAGAAGGTCCCGACCCTCAGAGACCGGCAGTTAACCTCTTCTTTTCAGAGAGCCCTGCATGAGAGGATTTAAGGCTGGGTAGGGGGAGTGCTCCTGTCACCTGGACAGGATTTGTGTAGCTGGGGGAAAAAAATGCCCTTTGGTCCTTAGTACTCTGTGGGGCTGGATATTAAACTCCTTAAGTGGGGGGGGGGGGGCAGGGAGAGGGAGATGATGAATCACAGCCTTTGCCCTTGAACCACAGATCCCTAATTAACAATCAGTTAAATGACTACCATGATTCCTTATTTCCTCGGGCGGTGCGCAAACTCAAAGTTAGTCCATCCGGGAAGTATTCCCTGCCCTGCGTTCGTTCCGTTTGGAAGCAGGTACCGGTTTTCTGTTTCTTGTAATGCAGCTGTGTCTTTGGCAGCTGGAAGGTTCTCTAACCCTGGCATGAGGCTGTCTGTAGATCGCCCCTGGGAAACAACGAACTTCTTGCCTCGTTGGCTCTGATTTTCTCATTACTTTCCCATTTCAACGTTGTCTGTTGAAAGATAAGCTCACAGTGATGAAGTTTTAGAATGTGAGTGAGGTCCGGAGCCGATGACCAAGAAAGAATTCTTGAGACATCTTTGGTGCAAAATAATAAAGAAAGAATTCTTGAGATGTCTTTGGTGGTTTATTAAAGCCCGGGGACAGGACCCGTGGGCAGAAAGAGCTGCTGCCACGTGATCCCGAGGACTGGCTGATTATATACTCAGGAGCTGCGGAGGTGAGGACAAAGGGGGTGCTCAGAAGGACTGTCATATGGTAAAAAAGACTCACAGGATAATGAAGATCTAGTTATCATCAAGCCGAGCTTTTTTTTCCACTAATGAGGTACCAACATGAAGACAGCTGGGAGTTTCCTGGTGGAAAGTCACATTCCTCCTATCACACGTCCTTGTCCTTGTGGATGAGCTTTAGGTTTAGAAGAAGTTCAGCTTTATTTACGTTTCATCCTGCCTCAGGCTCCCTCAATTTTACGGAAGGGAGGGCAGTATTAGGGCTTTAGGAACTGAGTGATGGTCTCTGGGAGTTAAGCTGTGGGTAGGAACGCTTCTTCCTTGTCAACGGAGGGAGACTCAGGTCTTGGAGGGTTGTGATCTTTACAAGTTAACTCTTTGTTTTTCCTTTAGGGCAGCCAGGAGTGCCTGAGGAATGTCACATCTATCCATGGGTGGGGAGGGGCTGTGGAGTGTCAGCTTCTGCTGTGTCCTCTGGTTGCCTTCTGTTCCCCCATCAACAGTACAGCAGAGAAACCCGGCACCCAGACTGGTGCCTGGGGATCCCGCTCTTTCTGCTAAGTCCAAGTCTGAATGCAGCTCCAGGGGACTTAGAGATGTCACATCTGTGTGATTCAACTGCCGTGTCCTTGAATTATACGGATCTATGCGTTAGAGCTTCATCTGGAAAAACATAGTTCTTTAAGACCTAAATAGAAAACTGTCTTAACAGAGAAGCTTTTAAAGGGGGGAAAAAAACACCTTAAAAATATATATGGGTGATTAGCACTCTGAGGTTGTTTGGCATTCTTTTGGACAGTCTTTGGCTTAAAGCAGGGCTTTGAATTTTGGTTTTTGACACTTTTGTCAGTTCACATTATAGGAGCAGCTTTTTTTTTTTTTTAAAGATTTTTTTTATTATTATTTACTTGAGAGAGAGAGTGAGTGTAAGAGAGAGCATGAGACAGGGGAGGGTCAGAGAGAGAAGCAGACTCCTTGCTGAGCTGGGAGCCCGATGCGGGACTCGATCCTAGGACCCTGGGATCATGACCTGAGTTGCTTAACCTACTGAGCCATGCAGGTGCCCTTTTTTTTTTTTTAAAGGAAGCTTCTAAAAATGTTAAACTATTACCTTGAGTACAGCACCAATGTTTTATGTGCATATAGGGTCCCAGTAAATGCTTAAGAAATGCTCATTGTCATCCTTTGTCAATTCTTTCCCAGAAATCAAAACCCAAGTTTTACGTACTGTCCATGTTCCCTTATCCTTCTGGCAAGTTGCACATGGGCCACGTGCGTGTGTATACCATCAGCGACACCATCGCACGGTTCCAGAAGATGAGAGGGATGCAGGTAAGGAACGATGGCTGCTGGGACAGCCCCCCTGCCTGCCACCTGCCCCCACCTAGGGATGCAAGAATGTCGTTAACATGGTCAAGACAAATGAAAAGAACCGATTTGGGTTCAAAGTAGGACAGTTTTGACGATAAACATGAAAAGCCCTGTGTTTCCTTTTATGAGCTGGAAGAGCTAATAAAGCATCTGGATTAATGGCAGGGAGGAGGGCGGGGTACCGCCGTGTGTTTGGTGTTGTGCTGGCGATGGAGGTGGGGTGGGGTTGGGGCCAAATATAGCTACCAATGTTGGTAACATGGGCCATCTTCCCAGGACGAGCTCACAGTCAGGTGGGGGTGAAACACACAATCGATGGTCATCGTGTCGGGGCATGAATCCTCCAGTACAGGTGTGCATCAAATGCTTTGAGAAGGAGGTGGGGCCCCAAGAATTTTCTCTTTCTATTTGATATTTTCTGTATTCTTTAATGAGCACGAATTGCTCATTAAATGAGCAATGGACAAATTAAAAATTTTTTGAGGAAAAAAAATAATCTGGGGAGTAACAACTCAGGCATTTGGGAAAGGCTCTCCTAAAGGAGCATCTGACACGGGTCTTGAAGGACAAGGTGAAATTTACCGGAACAGGAAGAGAAAGACCCTTCCGTGGCCATTGTGGGCCAGTGCCCTTCACTCCAGTGCCAGTTACCCCAAAGCTTACCCTTTACTCTTTAGCAGTGTAAAATGGGGTGGGAATGATCACGGTACCATCTTCTTTAACCACTTACAGAGTGGTGGGATGGAAGAAGGGTTGAGAACATGGACTACTGAACCCGATTGTCCAGGACTCGAATGCCCGCTCTTAACATGTACTAGCTATGTGACCTTTGACTAGTTACTTAACCTCTCAAAACCTAGTTTTCCCTCATCTGTAAAATGGGTATAAAGCGGCACCCGCCCATTGAGACCTACTACAAGGATCAAAGAGGATGGTGATGAAGCATTTGGCACATACCTGGCACATAGTATGTAACCAGTAAATACTATTCACAGCCGCTCCCGAGAGCCCCCTGTGCGCATCTCTGTCCAACTCTGAGTTCATCGGTCCCCCCAGGAGCTTGAAATCCAGCCGTGGTGGGAGTATTTACACTATGGACGTCAGCAAACGCTACAACTCTGGGCTCTTTTCCTCCCAGAGAGGCAATGGTTAAAACATTCGCTGGTACTCCTGCTGGCTGTTGCTGTTATTAACCTGGTGGGGCCCGTACAGATGACATCTGCCACCTCCTAACTCTTTGTAAAGATTTTCTTTTAGAGACGCAAGTGCATCTGTTGTCACAATTGGTTTGAAAATTTATGCTGAACTGACATTGGCAAGAAGTATTCCTAAAAAGGAAGGCAAGTTATAATGGCTCTGTGTCACTAGAAGAGTTAATAACTTTATACTACCAAATGCAGAAATTTGTGTTCTACTTTAATAGTCAAAGGTATTTGTCTTCCTGGTTTATGTCGAATGTTATTTTCCCCAGACATTGCTTTCCGTCATTGCTGCGATGTTTATTAGAAAGAGATGGCGCGGAGTGAATTGGCTCTTTGCCTAGAGTATAATTCTTTGTCTTACTGTGATTCTTCGACTAGATTTATCTTCCGGTTTTTACTTACGCCAACTTATTTTGGACAGTTAGGGAGTGCAGGCAAATTGATGAAGATTAAGCTTTTATAGCAAAATTGTGCATTTATGAGAAGGTGCAGGTGGTTGAGGGGGTGTGGGTGGGATTCTGATTCCCTTGGATGGGATGTAATGTTCTAGAGGAAACTCAAGGCAGAGCTTCAGGCCCAGAGCTACTCAGAGATAAAAGAGACGAAATGGAGACTCCTAGAGTAACTGAAGTCCAAGGTCGGGCTGGATCCAGGAGTTGCATGACCTAGTTTTGAACCACATTCTGCCACCTTCTTGCTGAGGGACACCCCGCACAAGTCATTTCATGGCTCTGAATCACCACTTTCCTCATATTTAAAATAGAGATAACAGTAATTCTTGCCTCGTGGGGTTGTTGTGTGGGTTCAGTGAGATAGTACATGTGTGTCTGGGGTAATAACCCTTAATAAGTGATAGCTGCAATTCTTATTTGCGTTGAATTGGTTTACTCTGGGAGGTCGGCCACTGTCAGTTAATAAATGAATTCCACTCTCTTTGGCCTGAAGCACGCTGTGTGGAGTTACCTCCTCAGAAGCAGCTCAACTGTAAAACATTGCCTGTAATTTATATTACCTAGCCTATGACCTGATGGGTGCCCGAAACCACCACTCTCTGTTTTCTGGTTTATGGTGTCTGAGTCCGTGTGGTCAGCAGGCCCCTAGGGTTCTCTTTTGTTTCTAAGTTTCAGTTGTTCTGTTTAAGATGATTCGTTGTCTTTTGGGGTATTCTCCAGGTTCTGCTGAAATTAATTGTTGTTAATTTTCATAAGCCATATTTAAGTCAGTTCATCCCATGTATAGCTCCATGATATGGCAAAAGAGAAACAGAAATTTCAGTGTGATTGTCAATAACATCAAAGCCTTTTGAGCTTACTGTTGTTTTCAAATCCATTCCCAATGTCAGGACTGGTCCCAGAGATAGAGCGGGGTTGGATTCAGGTCAGGTTCAATGGTTCTCACTCTTAAGAAGGAAGGAATATCTAATCTGGAGTAACAATGGGGTCTGACATGTGTATTCATTCATTCATTCATTCATTCAATATCTAGTCATTGGTATCAGCTTTATTCTAACACTGGGATTTCTATTGTATTAAATGGAAATATTAGAGTCTTAGGTTCAAAAATCAGTCAGTAGGCCTAAGAAAAATTAAGCAAGCTTTGGATTTTTCTAGAATTTGTTAATTTGTTGACTGGTTTGCTTTGTTCTTGAGTGGAGATGCGTGAAATAATTCTAAGTTACACAAAGAACAGTATGGGAAGTAAAAGAGTGAGCCTTGGAGCAATTCTGCTCTCTTCAAGGCTATCAGTGACCTGGGTGTGGATGTGCCTCTGTCCTCATCTTTCTCAACCTCAGCAACATGAAATATGGTAGACCAGTTCCTCCTCCTTAAAACACTCTGCTCTAGTGAGACCCCACTCTCCAGGCACTTCTGCATCTTGGCTTCTCCCTCCCAGTTTACTCCACAAACTTTCCCTGCCCCACTCCATCTTTGCATACTCTTTTATCAGATTGAGAAAGTTGCCCTGTATTCCTACTTTGCTTAGAGTTTTTCTCATGAATTGGTGTTGATTTTGGTGAAATGCCTTTTCTGCATCTATTGAGATGGAATAAAGTTTTTCTCTTTTATTCTGTTGATGTGATATGTTAATGGATTTTTTAAAAATTTTAAACCAACCTCGTGTTCCTGAGACAAATTTCTTTTGGTCATGATGTACTTTTTTTTTTTAATGCATGAATTGCTGTATATAATTTTTTAATCTCTCTACATGCATGGGGGATACTGCTCTGAAATTTTCTTTTCTTTAACGTCTTTGTCTGGTTTTGCAGTCAGGATGATGCTGGCCTCATAAAACGAACTAGAAGGTGTTCCCTTCCTATTTTCTGAAAGCATTGTGTATTACTGGTATTATTTCTTCCTTATTGTTTAATACCATTCACCATTCTGGGACTGCCATTTTGTTTGTGGGAAGTTTTAAAAGGACAGAGTCTATCTCTTTAATGCTATAGGGCTATTTAGATGTTCTGTTTTCTTCAGTGTCAGTTTTAAGTTGTATTTTTCAAGGAATTTCTCTACCTTACCTCCAGTTCTGTTCTGGACTGCATTCTTTTTTTTTTCCTGTGTCTACTTTTCCTGGGTACTCTCATTTATCCCCTTTAGTTTAAACACGATACTTTAAAAAATTATGGAACATTTCCAACAGAGAAGTCCAGAGAGCATTATTATAACTACCCAGATCTGTATCCTGTTAGAAGATGCCAGGGGGGTGCCTGGGTGGCTCAAATGGTTAAGCATCTGCCTTCAACTCCGTGATTCCAGGGTCCTGGGATCAAGCCCCACATTGGGCTCCCTGCTCAGTGGGGTGCCTGCTTCTCCCTCTCCCACTCCCCTGCACCCTGTTGTTCTCTCTGTCTCTGTCTGTCTCTCCAAAGAATAAATAAAATCTTAAAAAAAAAAAAAAAAGATACCACCATGTAATCCTATTAGTCTCAGCTCTTTTGTTTTTTTTCCCTTTTTTATGTTGCAGAGAAGAGTTGTTCCTTTCCACAATTCAATTCCAATCCTTGAAGTCAAAGTAACCATTATTCAGGAGTTACTCTATGTCCTTTGCCTTCATGTTTTCATGCTTTTACTCTATTGTTTAGGGATACATACACGCTTATATGTAGTATTGTGTTTTTAATTTTATATAAAAGATATTTTGGTATTCCGCATATTTTTTCACTCAGTATTTTCCATCAAGGGTTATCCTGACCATGTCTCTCTCTAGAGTTATTTCATCCGTTATAAGTACTTTATAATTATGCCAATAGTTAATTATCCATTTTTGCATGGATAGTTTTAGGTTGTTTCAGATTTTTGTTCCAATGCATGTCCTTATACCCGATTGGCTAGCCTGTGGGAGAAGTGACATTGCTGGGTCATAGAGTATACATAGCTCAGTGTTACTACATCTTTCTAAATTGCTTTTCAAACTGTCAAGGGCAATTATTACTTCCTCCAGCAATGAATGACATTTGTAACTGCTCTACATCCTTGACAGCACTTAGTAAGGTTAGTCTTTTTAGTCTGTGCTAATTTGTCATATGGGAAATGGCATCCAGTTGTGTTTTTAATTTACATTTTCCTGAGTAATATTCTCATGAAGCTGAGATATTTTCATATGTTTATTGCCTATTTAAATTTCTTCTTCTCTGTTTGCTTTGTTCACATTATTTGCCAAGTTCCTCTTGGGTTGTTTGTCTTTTTCATATTGCTCTGTAGAATTCCTTATACAGTCTGGATTACTGATTCTGTGTTGGTTAAATGCAATGCAAATGTCTTCTGCCAGTCTGTGGTTTGTCCTTGAATTCTGTGAGCCCAGCCAGACCACAGATTGTAATTTGTGTTTGAGAATGGATGAGAATGATGATTTGGAAAGTTCAGGGTTGCTTTTACTTTGATTTCCTCTTAGAGTGACAAATAAGTTGTGCAAAGGAGAGAAATGAGACAAGAGTACAGGTGGATCATTGTGGCCCTCCACGCCCGTACTCAGTCATGGAGATGGTCCTGAAAGTCATGACCATCACAGCTCTCTTGGGGAAAGCTAATGTCATGAAGAGCTGACCAGGCCATGGACACACACACAGCTTAGATGTGGCCTTTATAAGTGGTTTTTATAAGTGGCAGGTGGTTTGGGGTGATGAATTGATCAGGAAATAGGGGCTTTAGTCAGTGGCGGTGGTGATACCTGCCTGACCCACCTCACAGATTTGTGGCAGGGTTCCTGTGAGGTTATCAATGAGAAAAACTGTAACACAATTTCCCAGTGTAACCCAATTAATGGTAGCAATAATAGAGAAGTCCTGATATTTGGATGTTGAAGCAGGGGCCTCTTGAAGCCAGAGATCAGTTATTCTTTTTCAAGAGTCAGAAAAGGCTGCCCTGCTGATTGGCTTCTTCTGAAACTCATACAATATCTGATGACATATTTAAAGCTTGGCACATATGGTGATTTTGTTGTGTCTTCATATGTTACATGCACAGGGAATTGGAAAATAAAATGACCCACTCTGTACCCTGGCTGGTCTCCCTGGCACCCTCTGGGCCAGAAACAAGATGATGACAGCATCAGTGTGGCCAGTCCCCCTCATAGGGTTGGGCTTGGACTCATGTGTCTTAGACCAAATGCACTGCTCAGTTGGGTTTTCTGCTTCAGCCTTTTTGCTGTTTGCTACGGAGGAGGAAGTAAATTGAGGCTCTGTGTGTGGCTGCTGTGTGATCATAACGTGATTACCCCTAAATATCAGGAAGCGAGGGGAGCTCTTAGTAAGTGGATGAGAATACATGTTTCATCACTTTTTAGCCGGCCAGCCAGTCAACAAGTGTGTATGATGTGCCCAGAGGGTGCATAGCGTGGCATTTAGTTTTCAAATTTTTGACTCTGCAGCTTCTAGAAGTAGAGAGTGGATTTCCACAGCTTATCCTCCCCTGTATCGTTGGAAGGGAAGAATGAATTGCTGGTCCCATGTCTTGATTAGAAACTGGCTGATTTATCTGCTTATCATCTCTCTCCACCTTCCCAGGGGAGATCTTCTGTTTTGGGCCACGATACTGTCATTTGGGTTCTCTAGTCTGAAATAGTTGCTTGATTTGGATCCTCAGTCTATAATAATGGCGGGTTATTACACTTGCTAAACAAAATTCAATGTTTTATTTCTCATTTCTTGGAAATAAAGCATTGAATCTACTCCAGAGAAACCATGATGCTCTCTGAAAATAGTTTTTTGAGAAGCAGTAACCATGGTTGCTCTCGGTTACAAGCTGTATTGGTTTCAACTCTAAACTTTTGTTTCATCATGAAAAAGAGAGAAAGCTGGTCATTCCTAGGAAATACGTTGGCCCTTTTGTAGCAGTAATTCTGCTGTTTCTCCTGCCATCAGGAAGGCGGACGACCAGCTGCCCCCACTTTCTTCCCTTATACTCGAAAAGTTTTCTTACCTCTACTTGATCGTATTTTCTGTGTTGGAGGAAGAACTGTATCTTTGCCTGTTCTTTTTTTCCTTCTTAAAAAATGTTATTTTTAAATTGTACATAACGTTCCATATTCCCCCCTTTAAAAAGAAGAAATACAACATAGATAAGGCTGCACTCCCCTCTAACCAGGCCCTTCTGGGCAGTGATCCCTGGCATGTATTGGTGCATATCCCTTCAGAGCCTTGTCTACGCGTTGTCATTTGTAACCGTGCTCTCTCTTGTGTCCCTTTCTTCTCATCTGCTTGCCATCTATCCTGCCTGCTAAACCTGGGACGCCCATGGCTCAGGTCTGGGGGCAGCAGAAGGCCCTGTCAGGGTGAGCCACGGGCACGTGACTCTGCCCACACCAGAGGCTGGCTTCGCCCCAGCTCCCAGGCCTTGCCTTCTGCCCGGCTCTGGTCTGACTTGCCAGGTCTCCGATCCCTGTGTTTGCCCCTCGTCCGTAGCTGATGCTGACTCCCCCTTTGGTATCCCAGACTGTGGTAGGTTTGCAGTCTTGCTGGTGTTCCCAGGCTGGCCTACAGCCATTTGGCTCTCAGCTCCACCCACTTCTTCGCCTTGTACAGCAGAAGGACTGACCACCGGAGACCACGTTTCCCAAGCCCTGGTGGCAGCTGGCCTCCAGCTGGTTTTGGACAATAAGAATTTCTGGCAAGACTTGAGTGCAGGAGGAAAGGAGAAGCCAGAGAATTTCTCTCTCTCCGCCCTGGTCAGTGTCTTCTTCAGGGATCCAGTTCCATCTGGGCAGACCCACGTGTGTTTCAGTTTTTATACTTGATCTTGGCCTTGGAGCTCTGTTACCTCTGTCTCCCACTTTATTCCTTCAGTCCAGGGGTGGTGGCGCTGTCCCACTCTTCCAGATTTGGGGGTTGTTTTGCTGTCTACCTTGGCTTCTCACTCAATTGTAAATACTTAGAGTATTTGTTAGAAGAACAGCTGGAAATGATGGTTTTTCACACACTGGAAGTTTATGTTATAGATTCCCAAGTTAGGGGCGCCTGGGTGGCTCAGTGGGTTAAAGCCTCTGCCTTCAGCTCAGGTCATGATCCCAGGGTCCTGGGATCGAGCCCCGCATCGGGCTCTCTGCTCAGCAGGGAGCCTGCTTTCTCCTCCCTCTCTGCCTGCCTCTCTGCCTACTTGTGATCTCTGTCTGTCAAATAAATAAATAAAATCTTTAAAAAAAAATAGATTCCCAAGTTAGAGCTGTTAGGCCTTTTTCTGGGTTCCTTTTCTGCAGAAAGCACTCATGTCCAAAGAGAGCTACTCCTAGGGAACTGAGAGGGCTCGGGTGGCCCTAGCATTAAAGGTTAAACCAAGTTACAGTGATAGAAAGAAAGGTGTAGGAATTTGAGAACCAAAAAAGGAGAGTTTGGAGTTCCTTCCAGTGAATGTTTTGGACAGTCTTGGCCACAAGGAATCACAGGCAAGAAAGCGGGCATCCAGGACTTAGATTGGAGGTGTTCAATGTTGATGATGTGTAAGAGACCAAGAAGTGAAGGAGGCTGGCAAAGGAGGCACCTGACATGTTATCTTTTACGTAAATGGGCTGTAACAGTTTGACCAGCAGTAGAACCTGCTGCCTGAGAAAAAGGGACGGGCTTTGGTATTTCATGATCGTGTTTCAGGTCTTCACTTGGTTCCACCCTGACAGTCGTGAATTCTCTGCTAGTCCGAGAGTGAGTCCTACACTTGGTCCCTGGGTCTCTGGAAATTCAGGGTCTAGGAGTAATAAGACCCCTTTCTTGATCCGTAGAAACTTGGGTCACGGTTCATTCCAGTGATCTGGCCCCTGGTGGAGAGAACCGTTCTGCCTTCAAGATGCAAAAAAGCCCTCCCGCAGTCTGTATTCTAGGGCAGGCATTTGCTTTTTGGTCGATTTTTGGTAAGAATGGCATATTAAGAAGCTTTGAAGATTTTCTAACTTGATTTTTCATAGACAGCTTGGGTAACATGCGGGCTAAGAATATCTTTCCATGTGAATTTCATCTGAAAACAAAAATAGAAAAATATTACGTAAATCCAGACTGGTTTTTGTGACCATCTCTGTATTGACTTTATTTAAAAATATGGATAGCATCTAACAGAATGTTAATAGGCAGGAGCATTGAACCGGTGCCATTTTGGCAGCTCCCACAAAGAAACCAAGTGGTAATTAAGTTTTTTCCCCCTTCTCCTGGAGCAGTTACACAACAGTTACATTTTTCTGCCAGTGAAGCAGCCCTAGGGGAATTCATGCACAGCTGGAAGTTACACTCCCGTGTAGTCCAGGGAAGTACTGCAGAACTTTCTAGTAATCCAGCACAAATCCCCGGCATGCAGTTTTATCTATCTATCTATCTATCTATCTATCTATCTATCTATCTATTTTTAGCTTTTGAAAATTAAAGGAAAAGAAAAAAAAACCTGTGAACCTTAAGAGTTTAATACAAGGGGATATTTTTCCCCTATGACTTGAGCAATGCTGAAGAGAAAACTGTATCCTAAAAGGTGTTAGTTTTATTCAGGATTCTAGGGGACCGGGGCCTGTAGGCCAGCCCAAACCAGCTTAAGCCAAAAAGGGGGGAGTTGGTGTTTACAGACCCTGGCATAGCTCACAGAATGAAAGGCGGTGCTGCCAGAAACAAGCCCATGGGCACCTGGACCAGGTCCCGGAAGCATGCCCGTACCCCAGGCTCGGTCCCCCTGTTGGCTCTGTTTTCTCAGACACCTCCACCCGGTGGAAGGGGGTGTCACCTGGAGCCCGTGTCTCATCTCCTTGTTCCTCTGGGCCAAGGAGAAAGGAGTGAAAAGAGTGTGCTGTTGCCTTCCTGATCTTTGTTGCATCCCACCTCCGCCCCCTACAGACAACAGACAAGCCCAGAGCAGTGTTCAGGCCCAGGTAACCAGAGGGGTGGGTTTTGTGACGGGCGGCCCCCAGCAGGACTGTGTCAAGTTGGAGGAGCATGTGTACGTGTATTGGTACATGTGCGCTTGTGAGAAGCAAGACATGGAGGGCTGCAGAGGACAGTGTTACCAGCTAAGTCAAAGTGCTGAGAATGGGGGACAAGAGAAGGGGGAGAGGGTCAGCTTTATGCTTTTATGTATCACAAATATTGTTTCATTTGTTAAAAATAAGCTTGTCTTGTGTTTTTGCTCTGAGAAGCATCCAATAAAGGAGAATGAAGGGACTCTATTCAGTCCAGACTCAGGAGGGGTGTGGATGTGGGGCAGAACGTGGGACAGCTTGGAAGTCATGTCATCTTGGCCTGGAGACCCAGGGCCTCCCAGTAGGACACGGCAAACCTGCCTCCCCCCGGAGTGGTAGCAGGCCGGAGCACCCCGCAGTGCTGTTTGCTCACCAGCCCTGTATCCCTTTTAGACAGCAGAGCTGAGTGGGTCAGACTCGGCATCACCCCAAATGTGGCCAAATCTACTAGGCGGTGTGTCCTCGTCCAGGGCACTCAGAGGTAGGGCAGTGGCTGCCCGCTCACGGACCACCCCTGCTTCGGCCCCCTGAGATAGGAACAGCTGGGCCACTTTCAGGCAGAGCACCTGATGTGAGTCATTAATGACGCGGGAATAAAACCTGCTGGGCCCCCTTTATGGAAGAGAAGGCCAAGTAGATGACCAGTCGTTTGAACCTCATGGTCCGTCCAGTTTGGTTAAGAACTTCCAATGCCTGGTACCAACGGGCTGCGGACAGTTGTGAGTAACCCATGTTCGGGACGTGTCTGAGGTCAAGGCTTCTCCCTACCTGCTGTCAGAGGGCCACCGCGATACCTCTGGCCAGGGACACGGCCTAAATGTTGCCAGAGGAGCCAGTGATGTTCCATGTTGGGGGTGCTGTGGACCAGGGGTAGCAGATGACAGCAGCTGCCACAGTGGTCAGCACCCACTCCCCCGCCGCCTCTCCAATCGGGGCCCCGGATGCCATGCTGAGCACACCACTGACATGGCGATATGATCCCCAGCAAGGCAAGGTGGCTATTTTCAGTCACAAGCGAGAGTTGAGACCCAAGTGCCTTGGGTCCCACTGGCAGTAAATGGCAGGCTTGGGTTTGGTACTCCTCCCCTCAGATCGCACAGCCTCCCGAAGAGCGAGCCTTTTTTGGCATTTCCCATTCATCCACCAAAGTGGGTCTGAGTGGCTCTGATTGCGGGTGCCTGGTCTTCGGCTTTAGGTGGAATGATTCCATCAGACTGCTCAAACCCATTTAAAAAAAATACGTGCCTGGGGCGCCTGGGTGCCTCAGTGGGTTAAGCCTCTGCCTTCAGCTCAGGTCGTGATCCCAGGGTCCTGGGATCGAGCCCCGCATCGGGCTCTCTGCTCAGCGGGGAGCCTGCTTCTCTTCCTCTCTCTCTCTCTGCCTGCCTCTCTGCCTACTTGTGATCTCTGTCTGTCAAATCAATAAATAAAATCTTCAAAAAAAAAAAATACATGCCTAACAGAAGGGCGACTTTAAGGCAAGTGGCTCCAAACACTGGGGGAGGCAGGCCTGTTCTCTTCTTGCCACCTATTAAGTGGGACTAGGGGGAGAACACATCTGGAGACTGGGATGGGGTGACAAGTCCAGTCCGGGACACTTTGAATCATGGGTGCCTTGGACCTCAGGCGGGATGGCCATGGCCAATGCTTCTGTGCACCTCGGAGGGTCCTTGGGCAAAGATGGAAAGATGGAAGAAAACCCCAGGTGTGCAGTGGGAAAGAAGTAAGAGATAAATATAAATATAGATATAAATATAAATATAAATATATATATATATATATATATATATAGAGAGAGAGAGAGAGAGTGTCCCTATCTCTAAAAATTTAAATTTACCAAATTTAACTGGTTATATATGTCTGGTAGAATTACAAGGGAGTTTTGTTTTCTTCTGAATATTTTTCCCTGTGTACCCAATTATTTATAGTGAATATGTGTTACTTCACATATCAGAGGGAAAAGTATTTTTATAAAAGAAAACAAGACCTCTTTCTTTAGTGGAAAATGGCCTGTTTTGATACGCACAGGCGATGAGGTGATGCGGGTAAATAGCTCCGAGTATTCGTCATTGTTCCAAGGCAAAGTGTATGAACCCAAGCTCAGGTGGTCTATATGATTACGAGCAAGGCTGTCCCTTGGTGCCACCGTGCGTGTTTCAAGCCCATTGTTCCCATTCGTAGCATATACGGTAGGTGGACAGAAGCTGCCTGCTGAGCTGTAACTGTTGCCCATTTGCAGAAATGAACGCCTCCCTGGCCCACCCTGGCTGCAGGTGATTGCTTCTGGGGTCCTGCAGCCAGGCTGCAGACTCTTGCTGGGCTGCCGTTGCTTAACCTGTGAAATTGAAGGGGGTTAGGGCTGGAGGACAGCCTCTAAAGCCTTATTGAGCTCTTAAGATTTTAGGCTTCCCTATCCTTCAGAAAATGGGAATACCTTACAGGGAATGATTCAAAGTGACTGTTGCGCTCTAGAAAGGGGGCTAGTGCAACTGAGGGACTATGGATTTTTAATTTTAATTAATTCAAGTTTAAATTTATATAAGCACATGGGGCCTGTGGCTACCCTATTAGACGGCACAGCTCCTCCATTGGAAGATAGTAGTAGGAGGTGAGCATTTTAAATGCCTATACACTTTTACATGTACATATTTTAGAAATAAAAAACACTATATATAATTTTAGAAAAACATTTTATTGTAGAAAATACAGATAAGAAGAACAAAGTAAAGAGTAATCATAAAGGAGAGTCTACTCAGATAATGGCTGTGGGCACCGTGGTGTCTCAGCTTCTAAATGCTGTGTCCTCTGCATATGTCCTAGTAACCAGCTGGCTTTCAGAAGCATAGTCTGGAATCATCCAGAAGGGGATACAACATGTTAGTAGGAAAGAATGCCTGTTTATGGCCCAGAAGACAATATGGACAGAGCTGTTAGCAACCCGCCATGGCTCATGTTTCTCTTCTGGGCGCTAGGTGATCAACCCCATGGGATGGGATGCCTTTGGACTGCCTGCTGAAAATGCAGCCATTGAGAGGAATCTACATCCAGAAAGTTGGACGCAAAGGTATGTATTCACAGGTGTCTTCAAATACTTCCATACAGAAACTTAAAAAAAAATGTTTCAATCTGTGCATGAGAAACAGCAAAGCAGACAAAACATTGCAGTCTGCCAAGCCATGATCAGGATTGTATATATTGGCACTTGTCTTCTAGCATGCTGTAGTCTTACCTGAGAAGCCCCAAAGAAGGTTCTGGGTATTTGTTCATCTGTTCATTTTGATGCTTTGTTGTTACAACATTATTCTTCCGTTGAGTCTTTGCATTTGGAAGGAAAAAGAAGGAGAGGGTTGCATTTGTTAAATTTCTTTTTTTTTTTTAATTTAAATTTTTTTATTTTAATAAACATATAATGTATTTTTATCCCCAGGGGTACAGGTCTGTGAATCGCCAGGTTTACACATTTCACAGCACTCATCATAGCACATACCCTCCCCAGTGTCCATTTCCCCACATTTGTTTGATTTCTATGATGCTTCTCATCTTGACCACGGTGTGAGCTACATCCAAATTCTACATTGTCATTTTCTCTGAAAATTCTGTTAATTTTTGCCTTCACCATTCTGGAGCAAGGGGTGGGGGACTTAAACTTTCCATGTAGAACTATGTGTATTTGGGGGCCGTCTTTCTCCAAGGGGGACACATACTCAGTTCCACCTGTGCCTCAGGGTTCCATGTACCTGTGGGCCAGCAGTGCCCATCCCTCATCCCAGAACCTAGCGGAATGTTCTGGGCTCGCTGCATCAGCCTTTTTCACAAAGATCTGGAGTCTTTCCCCCACTCCATGCTTCAAGAGATCTAGAAGGGCATTTCCAGGTCCTGTCCCCATTGTCTTTGACCTCCCTTTGCTTTATTTTGCTTGAGACTATTTTGTAAAAACATCCACTGTACCACCCACTTCTCTTTTTCCTCCTAAGGAAAGTTCCCACTTTTCCAGTTATGGTTAATTCTGGATTAAATGGAAGTAATGAAAAAAGGAAGAAAAGATAATCAAATAAGGTGGATCAAATATGGCACAAAATTGATGTAAACTATACTGAGGATTGGCAAATTACGGCCCGTGGGCCAGATGTGGCCCTCCCTGATTTTGTAAATGAAGTTTTATTGGAACACAGCCATAACCATTTGTTTACATAGTGCCCATGGCTGCTTTCATGATACAGGGGGCAGAATCAGGTTGTTGTGATGGACATATGGCCCACAATGCTGGAAACATTCACCATCTGGCCCTTTACAGAAGAAGTTTGCCAGCCCCTCAACAGAGAAAAGAGCAGTTAAGAAGATGGCCCCTGAATCAGGCCACCTCAGTGTGAATCCTGCCTTTCCTTCTTGCTTCCTAATCACCTTTAGAAAATTACTTAATGTCTCTGTACCTCAGTTTATTTCTTTGTACAAGAGGGATAGTCCTACCTCATCGGAATGGGTAAAGATTAAGCACCATCTTCATTGGCTGCTGTAAACAAAAATTCCATAGTTTGGGTTGGCTTATAAACCATAGATACTCCTTTCTCACAGTTCTAGAAGCTGGGAAGTCCAAGACCAGGGCACTTGCAGATCTGATGTCTGGAGAGGACCCCCTGCCCTGCTTCCTGGTTCACAGATGGCCATCTTCTCTCTGTGTCCCCGACATGGCAAAAGGGGCAAGGAAACTCTGTGGGGTCTCTTTCATAAAGGCAATGCTCCCATTCAAGAGGGCTTCCCCCGCCTGACATCATCACCTTCCAAAGTCCTCACCTCTAAATACCATCACCTTGGAGGTTAGGTTTCAACATACAGACTCTGCGGGGACACAAACATTGTCCATAGCAAGTGCTCTTCTGCAAAATGTCTAGCACAAAGCCTGGCGTAAAATAAGCTGTTTCGGCTAAGTGGAGATCATCCAGGGGAAAGAAAAGAAAATGATGTGTTACCTTATTTCATATTATGTTAAAGTTAATTCATTCACTTTTCTCCCCCTATCCCAATTATTGGACAGTTTTAGATTTTAGTTTTTGATTGATAAGCACGAGAGCAGGTTTCTTTTGGATTCCCACAACTTGCAGATTAGGGTTTTTCTCTTCAGTCGATTTTAAATCTATAAATGCTTGGCTTAAGGGGAGCCTGGGCGGCTCAGTGGGTTAAAGCCTCTGCCTTTGGCTCTGGTCATGATCCCAGGGTCCTGGGATCGAGCCCTGCATCAGGCTCTCTGCTAAGCAGGGAGCCTGCTTCCCTCTCTCTCTCTGCCTGCCTCTCTGCCTACTTGTGATCTCTGTCTGTCAAATAAATAAATAAAATATTTTTTTAAAAAAATAAATGCTTGGCTTAAATTTGTGCGGAATACAGACATACGCATGGGCTGGGGGTGCCCATACCAAAGGGGTTTCCCATCGTGGACAGAGGAAGGGCCAGTCCCCAGGGCCAAAGACCATTGTGGTTTCTAGTAGATTCTATATGAATCTGAAGAATAGGTGTCCTCTAATTCTAAAATTTTCGTCGATTCTTAGTGATTTATTTTTATTTATTTATTTATTTATTTCCTTTTTGGCCCGGGCAAGGTAACATGGGCAGCCCTCTTGAATAATCTAGACTTTCGTAGTTTCCCTTCACATTCTCAAGTGTGGTTCGTCTGTGGCTTTCTCCCCTTCTGAAAACTAAACTGTCTTCCCTCTGTTTCACAGTAATATTGAACACATGAGGAAGCAGCTTGATCGACTGGGCCTGTGTTTCAGCTGGGATAGGGTAAGTCAGCCCTTTCTCCTGGAAGGGTTTCATTTTTACGAAGGTCCCACGTGCACAGAAGACTATGCACACTTCCATGTTTCTTCTCTTTGGGTTGGGAGAAGGGACGGGAGGGAGGGAAGGATTAGCGCTCCACAAATGGAAAAGTATTCCCAGAGGACAGTCTGCCTGCAGACAAGTAATTTTCTGTGGGATTAAGCTAAGAGAGTTAACTTCTTATTTAACTCTACAGATGACTAGAATTTATTGTGTCAGAATCTTTACACATGATTTCTCCTCTCCTCTGCAATATTTTATTTGATTTA